>NW_024884624.1:0-33386 GCF_019232065.1 Centrocercus urophasianus
CATGGTCCCTTACTCTGATCCTCTCTCATGGCCATTGCTGCTACTAATGCTGTTGCTAATCCCTCATTGGTGAGGGGTGTTGTTTTCTGTTTTTCCAGTACATATCTAATGATTTCTCCTGGGGTATTAAGGTTATCAGGAGCAGCTTGAATAAGATCCTTAATATTGTCATGTGATTTCTGCTTGAGACAGTCCATAATGACTGCATGATGGGCAGTCCTCGGCAGATCTGAGCCTTCTACTGCCTGAATCAATCGATTGAGCCAGCCAAGCGTCCTCCATCCTAACCCAATTTCAAGAAAATAACACGATGACCTTAACACTGACATTGCTAATGGCTTGTTCTCAATTCTTCTGGCCGAAGAATGTAGGCCTCAATTTGCTTTCAACTGGACGGGCGTTCAGTATACCTGGAATTGTTTGCCCCAGGGGTGGAAAGATAGTCCAACCGTTTGCCATGAGTTGATCCAAACTGCACTGGAACAGGGAGGTGCTCCTGAGCACTTACAATACATTGATGACAATATTGTGTGGGGCAACACAGCAGGGGAAGTTTACAAGAAAGGAGAGAGAATAATCCAGATCATCCTGCATGCTGGTTTTGCTATTAAGAAAAATAAAGTGAAAGGACCTGCCCAAGAAATTCAGTTCATAGGTATAAAGTGGCAAGATGGATGTTGTCACATCCCAATGGATGTGATCAACAAAATCACTGCCATGTCCCTGCCCACTAATAAGAAAGAGATACAATCTTTTCAGGGCGTAGTGGGTTTTTGGAGAATGCATGTTCCAAACTACAGCCTCATTGTAAGCCCCCTTTATCAGGCGATGCGGAAGAAGAATGATTTTGTGTGGGGCCCTGAGCAGCAGCCCGCATTTGAACAGATTAAGCAGGAGATAGCCCGTGCCGTGGCCCTAGGGCCAGTACGGACGGGACAGGGTATAAAGAACATCCTCTACACTGCTGCTGGAGAGAACGGTCCCACTTGGAGTTTGTGGCAAAGAGCCTCAGGAGAGACCCGAGGCCGACCCCTGGGATTCTGGAGTCGGGCGTAGAGAGGGTCTGAAGAGCGCTACACTCCAACTGAAAAGGAGATCTTAGCTGCATATGAGGGGGTTCGGGCTGCTTCCGAAGTAGTCGGTACTGAAACACAGCTTCTTCTGGCACCTCGACTGCCAGTGTTGAACTGGATGTTCAAGGGAAAGGTTCCCTCCACCCATCGTGCTACTGATGCCACTTGGAGTATGTGGATTGCATTGATTACGCAGTGAGCGCGGATGGGGAACCTCAGCCGTCCAGGAATCCTGGAGGTGATCATGGACTGGCCTGAAGGTAAAAAGTTTGGAACATCACCAGCACAAGAAGTATCGCGTGCTAAAGAAGCCCCACCATACAATGAACTACCAGAGAATGAAATTTGCCCTGTTCACTGATGGATCGTGTCGTATTGTGGGGAAGCATCGTAGGTGGAAATCTGCTGTGTGGAGCCCTACACGACAAGTTGCAGAGGTTGCTGAAGCTAAAGGAGAATCGAGCCAATTTGCAGAGGTAAAGACTGTCCAACTGGCCTTAGATGTTGCTGAACGGGAGAGGTGGCAAATGCTCTATCTTTATACTGACTCATGGATAGTGGCAAATGCATTATGGGGGTGGTTACAGCAGTGGAACAGAATAACTGGCAGTGGAGGGGTGTGAGTATCCTTCTTTGTTTTTTTGGCTCAAAGCTTGCTTCCTGAGGTATTTCTTGTGATAAGACTCTGAGTGACTTGTCAAGGAGGCAAGTGATGGGTGCTAACTGTGTGACAATCGATATCACTTTGGGAACATTTGAAAGCCCCTTCCCCCCCAGAGCTGCTTGCTCTGTAGAAGAGCGGAAGAGAGTGCTCAGGAGTGTTCACTGGCAGAAGATCTGGCCTGTGGCCAAACTGCTCCAGCTTGGTATGGGAGGCTGGGGGATGATACCATTGTATCCTGTGAAGGCAAGATACAAGTTGGTGCCTCCCTGCTTCCTCTTCTCTGCTGGCAAGGCCAGAAAGATAAGAACAAAGGAGGTTCCTGCTGAGATCCCAGAGCCAGAAGCTGCCACCGCAAGGAGAACTGACTCAACCACCTTGGGTTTGAGCTGTCACTCCAAAGATAGCTGATTCAACCATTTTGAAGCATTGAAAAGGGGCCATCATCACCATGGTCGTCGTCCTTCGTCGTCAACAGAACAACAATGCCTGATGACCCACCACTACTGAGGACCAACGACGGAACTACGAACCTCGCTGGATCCATGGTGGTGACTATGTCCCTCTTGCTGCCTATAAAGACTCCTTGCTTCTTCTGTTCTATCTTTTCTATCACCCTCCTTCCCTTCCCCATTACCCTAATTCATAATAGTGTCTGCCCTCCCTTTCCCCATTTCCCTAATTAAGATGTGTAATAAACTGGTCGGACCAACATTTGAACCGTTGTTTCTTAATCTCACGCCGGGTATATAGATAATGAAAGAACCTCCTCTCCCTCCTATAAATTGGAGCGAGACATTTATTTAATAGCATAGTCGGCAGGATACCCGCTGTCAGAGTGTTGTCCTTCCAGATATAGTTTGAAACCTTTTTTTTCTGTGTGCACCTCCTGGAGTTGCAAGGAGTGATAGTTTTGAAAATTTAGACGAGTCCTTCTCCAGGAAGACTGCTCCATATTCTGAAACTTTACCTTTTATGTGTGTACCTCTCGGGGAAGTATTTTGAATACTTGCATTTTGTTTAATACGTGTGTGCCTCCTCGGGAAGACCTCTCTGGTTATTTGGTAACTGAAGTGCGAAACTTGAACCTTTTTTTTTTTTTTTTGTGTGTGTGTGACCATTCTGAAAGAATGACCCCTCTAATTAGGGGGCTTCCAGAGTTGTTAAAACCTATAGGGGATACAACTGCAAGGAAAAATAGAGGCTATGTCTCAGGGAGAGAGAACCTGGCCAGTGTTAGAAGGAACTGTAACCCCCAACCATCTGCAGTCAGGAAACAAAGCATGGACGTGGGGAGAAGTTGCCCAAGAGTTAATTAACTATGGAAGGAAAAATGGGCCAGTGGTTTCTTCCTCCATTAAATTTGAGCCAAGGGAAGTAAGACTTGCAGCAGTCAGCCTTGCCCCCAGGCCTCCTAGCCCAAAGCTCAGTGGGACTGGAAGGGTCTCATTGTCAGTAAAAACAGGTAGGAGAAATATTGATCATAAACGTAATTGTCTCTGGATGCTGGGCTGGCAAAAGGGTGTTCCATGAGATTTGATGAATGGATTACCCACTGTCAGGTTAGAGAAATTAGTTAACTGGTGGCCAGAACAAAAGCTCCAGAATCTCGAGGAAAGCAAAGCCCCAGGTCCTAGGGTCTCTCCCAGGGAACCTGAACGGCTCTCCAAGCCATTAGAAAACTGATGTCTTCGCCCCTCCCAAGTGAGCGGGGTGGGGGCAGTGAAGGGAGGATGCATTAGAAAGCTCACAACAAAGGGAAACAAGATCATCGATTTAACACCTTCTTGCCAAAGGCCTCACCACTCTTGCCAGTTATCCCTGTGAGTCACCATCCAGTAGCTGATAAGCCAGGGAAGCACTCTTACCTCCCTGGCCAGACTGTGTCAATTGACTCAGCTAGCCTGAGGCCAGTTTCCCTAACCTTAACAGGATCCCTTAACAGATATGCTTGGAAGGCTAAAGACACCCTGAAAAAGGAATATGAAATCAACACTTGCTGGATTGTTCCCTCATATTTTTTTTACCCTATTAACAAAGCCCAAAAAGGGCAAGTCGGTGTCTTTTATTTCACAGAAGATCCCCGTGGGACCTTGACAGAACACAAAAAGGCTAATAGCTGACTTTATCTATTTGTGTTTTGTGACAGAAATACTGAAGATTTGATCATGCTAGAATACTGAATGTATCTCTTGATTACATTTTTTGGTTGCAATAGTGTTATGTTTTGTGTTGTTACGGGTGTGGGTGGTGATTGGTATCAGTCCTTGGATCTGTTAAACTTCACAACTGGGTTCAGGTTTTTTTACAGGTCATCCTGGCTTACCGGTACTCCCTGCACAGTGATACCATTTCTTTTGACCCCTTCTTTCACCCCTTTTTACCAAACTGATTATGATTTGCATGTATCTCCTCCACAGTGTTTCCAAATTCCTAACAAACTGGGAAATTAATCAAGGGACCCGCCTAATATCTATTAGATGTGGTCACAAAAGAAATCTATCAGAAAGCCTTTTGCACTGATGCTTTTCAGTGTCACACCAGTCTAGGAGTTCCATCCAAAACATGGTTGTTGGAAAGTGCCTAAGTTTTATAAGAGATGTGCATGTTTCTGGGATTACCCCTCTTTGATGGCTTGTACTGTGGAGGTATCCTGCACACACTGTCCTGTGAAAAGTTCTGTGGACTTTAACAATAATCGAACTTGCTAAACTAATATTTATATCTTTCAGCATTTGAATTGCTTTGGAAATGCTCAAGTGGAGAGTTCTCGAAACACTAAATCATCTTAGAAAACATTACATGGCAAGTCCACATATTGTCAAATTAGACTAGATACGCTTTTCGTGAATTAACTGAAGTGTAATATTGTAGGGCTATTCATAAACACCACAACCTCTACTGAAAAATTCCCATCTGGATCCTGGCTTACACTAAGAGTTCCTGGGTAGGGAAAGCAGCTGACACAAAGACCTACGTTTGTTTTACTTATTTGTTTATTAATATTGGTTATTGTTAAATGTATGGTCATTGCTAAATGTATGGTTGTCTCTTTTCACTTTCTACCTTTAATTCATCATGTAACATTCATGTCACCACTCCTGAGGTATCACCGAGTGGTGTCTGTGGCAAATTGAATGATTCTAATTGTTGTCTGAAGATTGATGATAATGGTAAAGTTGTTAAACAAATTGCCCAGGGTATACGGAAAATAGCCCATGTTCCTGTCCAAACCTGGAAAAGCCTGGATGTTGATTTCTATTCCTGGCTTCCAGGTGGCCTATGGGTCAAAACGTATCCTATTTTATCCACTGTGTGTTGTTGCAACTCTTATGTTTGTACCATGTATGATTCCATGTTTTATTCAACTTATACAACGTGTTGTATCCTCCATGTACTTTGTAACCACTTCAACCGATGATGGACAAGTCCAACAGATCAGGGCAACATTTGTAACCAAGCCCAAGAAATCTATTGTAGTAACTGTGTAACGATTATCTTTCCCTTCTCCCCCCTCCTCCTTCCCTCCTGCTTCTTTGCTGTCTTTTTATTTTCTGCCTTTTCCTCACCACCGTGGAGGATCACTTATGCTTCATTTCGAGCAATCTTTGAGCCACGGGGTGGTGTGAGAATCCTTCTTTGTTTTTTTGGCTCAAAGCTTGCTTCCTGAGGTATTTCTTGTGATAAGACTCTGAGTGACTTGTCAAGGAGGCAAGTGATGGGTGCTAACTGTGTGACAATCGATATCGCTTTGGGAACATTTGAAAGCCCCTTCCCCCAGAGCTGCTTGTTCTGCAGAAGAGAGTGCTCAGAAGTGTCCACTGGCGGAAGATCTGGCCTGTGGCCAAACCGCTCCAGCTTGGTATGGGAGGCTGGGAGATGATACCGTTGTATCCTGTGAAGGCAAGATACAAGTTGGTGCCTCCCTGCTTCCTCTTATCTGCTGGCAAGGTGTATGGGAACTGCTGAGTCAGGGCCTGAACCTCTGATTGATCACCTGAGGCGAGCCATGAGTCAGCCAGAGGAGCACAGGTGAAGGCAATTCACCTGTGCTGCTGGAAGGGGGGGAGCCAGGCTCCACCCCTCCTAGACCTATTTAAGAGCTGGCTCTTAACCTCTCTCTTTGTATAGAACTTCCCCCTAACATCCAACCTCAGTCTTCCCTCCTTCAACTGGGATCCATTTCCCCTAGTCCTGCTATTGTCAGCCCTTTTGAAGAGTTTACTCCCCTCCTGGGTGTAGGTTCCCTTCAGGTATTGATAGGCTGCAATGAGGTCACCCCGCAGCCTTCTCTTCTCCAGGCTGAACAAGCCCAGCTCCCTCAGCCTGTCCTCATAGGGGAGGTGCTCCAGCCCCCTGATCATCTTAGTCGCCCTCCTCTGGACCCTTTCCAAAATCTCTATGTCTTTCTTGTACTGAGGGCTCCACACCTGGACACAGTACTCCAGATGGGGCCTCACGAGAGCTGAGTAGAGAGGGACAATCGCCTCCCTGTCCCTGCTGACCACCCCTCTCCTGATGGAGCCCAGGATCCCATTTGCCTTTCGAGCTGCCAGAGCGCACTGCTGGCTCATGTTCAGTCTCTCGTCCATCAGGACCCCCAGGTCCTTCTCTGCCGAGCTGCTCTCAAGGACCACTCCTCCCAGCCTGTATGGGTGCCTGGGGTTCTTCCGGTCCAAATGCAAAACCTTGCACTTTGCCGTGTTGAACCTCATCAGGTTCACCCGAGCCCAGCCCTCCAGCCTGTCGAGGTCCCTCTGAATGGCATCCCTTCCTTCCACCGTATCAACCGCACCACTCAGCTTTGAAAAGCTGGAGCACGAACTTGGCGTTTTAACAGGGAAGAAGCCAATTCTACATCTTCCCGTAGGCCAAATTCGTAACATTTCAATAAATGATGACCAGACTCCTGAATCAACAGACTTCATTGATCAGGAGAACAAGAAATCCAAATCAGACCTTGAATGTCCAATTCTGACTGAACCACTGGAAGCCCGTCCTGTCGTCACACAGAAAACAAAAAAAGTACAGGACAGACCGGCAGGGGTGCCGCCTGATCAGTGGCCCCCTGCCCAGACTCATTTACATGTAATGGCTTGGCCATACACAGCAACAGAATTGATGGACTTAGTACAGTGATTTTGGCAGAAGCCTTGAGGACGTGTGCCAGCTTGGTTATTGAGACTATGGGATTCTGGGGCAGAAAGTGTCTTGGTGAATGGCCCAGAAATAGCCACGTTGGCCACCATGACTGTCCATCCTGCTCTCAGACAGAGGTTATAAGTAAGTAATCAATATCGTGATGAAAACCATTCCATACTAGAATGGTTAATGGCAGCCTGCCGTATGGTATGGCCAAATAAATCGGACATACCTTTACATACATGCATGAGAGATTTAATTTTACAGCAAGCTCCCTCCCATCTGTACGGCACCCTAGTTTCCATATTAAATCCCCTTGTAGCATCAGAAGCCGTAGTCCAGCAGGCTGCCCAGTTAGTTGCCGACTTGGGAGAAACAGAACGCCTGCGGACTAGGTGCAATATTCGGTTTTTGGAGGAAGCAGAGGTCCTGCCGGTAAATAAAACCAAAATGCCGGCTACTCGAGCTCCTCCATCGGGACCCATAAGGGTATCCCGAAAACAAATGTTTAATGATTTAATTTGGGCTGGGGTCCAATTTCCTAAGATCGACCGCCAGCCCAACCATGTCCTTCTCCAGCTCTGGAGACAACTAAAGGACAATCAACAATTCCAAAACAACCCTAAGAAATCAAGGCTGAGGCTTATAGACAGGGTTCCAACAACAGCATGGAACCTAGAAGATTTTATTGTTCCAAATAGGAAAAAAAAGCCACCTCAGCTGTCTTGGGCCACAATGCCTGAGCTGTCGGAAGCAAAAGAATTGGCCCTAGCACAATTCATGGAGTGACAAGGGATGTTAGTCCCCGTAGGGCCTCCAGATGGGACCGGAGGCCCTATGTAGAATTAACGATTTATTGGTCCCGAAAAAATATTCAGAGAGTTATGGCATTGGTAGACACGGGAGCAGAAACATCAATTATCTATGGAGATCCGGGAAAATTTGATGGCGACAGAGTGATGATTGGTGGTTTTGGGGGACAGACTATTCCTGTCACCCAAACATTGTTAAAATTGGGGGTTGGGCATCTCCCACCCTGGGAGTACGAGGTGTCTATTGCCCCAGTCCAAGAATAAATCCTGGGCATAGATATTCTATGGGATCTGGCTCTCCAAACAACGGTGGGAGAGTTCAGACTTCGACAAAGATGTATCAGTATCCGGGCGGTGCAGGCAATATTAAGAGGCCATGCGAAACATGAGCCTGTTTGCCTGCCGAAACCGTGCCGGATTACTAATGTTAGACAGTATAGACTCCCGGGTGGGCAAGATGAAATATTGAGAACGGTGCAGGAATTAGAAAAAATGGGCATTATATGACCTGCACACAGCCCATATAACTCCCCCATATGGCCAGTGCGAAAGTCGGATGGCACATGGAGAATGACAGTAGATTACAGAGAATTAAATAAGGTCACGCCGCCTATTCATGCAGCCGTACCCAATATTGCCTCCCTAATGGACACATTGAGTAGGGAGATAAAAACCTATCATTGTGTCCTAGATCTAGCAAATGCATTCTTCAGTATTGCAATTGCTGAGGAATCGCAAGATCAGTTTGCGTTTACGTGGGGAGGCAGGCAGTGGACCTTTCAGGTCCTGCCCCAGGGGTACGTGCATTCACCAACGTATTGTCACAATCTAGTGGTGCGTGACCTGGCTGATTGGACAAAACCTGATGATGTTAACCTATATCATTATACTGATGATCTCCTGTTGACATCCGACTCACTGGAGGCAGTAGGGCAGGCAGCAGATTCATTAACCACCCATTTACAACAGAGGGGATGGGCTATAAATCCCCAAAAGGTGCAAGGTCCAGGGCTGTCTGTTAAATTCCTGGGGGTGGTTTGGTCGGAAAGACCAAAGTGCTACCCAGTGCTGTTATAGATAAGGTTCAGGCGTTCCCAGTCCCTACAACATCAAAGCAGCTGCAAGAGTTTCTAGGTATATTGGGTTATTGGCGTTCCTTTATACCTCCCGTAGCGCAGCTGCTAAGGCCACTGTACAGACTCACAAAAAAGGGGCAGCTATGGGACTGGGGGAAAACCGAACAGGATGCTTTCCAACAAGCAAAACTGGCAGTTAAACAAGCTCAGGCATCGGGTATATTCGATCCTACCCTCCCAGCCGAGTTGGACGTTCATGTTACTCAAGACGGCTTTGGTTGGGGCCTGTGGCAATGCCAGAGTTCTCTTTGGGCCCCCATTGGTTTCTGGTCTCAGGTTTGGCACGGAGCAGAAGAAAGGTACAGTATGATTGAAAAACAGTTATTGGCTGCCTGTTTGGCATTACAGGCAGTAGAGCCAATAACTCAAACAGCTGCAGTTATAGTCAAGACCACTCTGCCAATTCAGGGGTGGGTGAAAGATCTGACCCACCTTCCTAAGACAGGGGTGGCCCAAGCACAAACAGTGGCACGATGGGTCGCCTACCTCAGCCAAAGGAGCAGTCTGTCTTCATCACCCTTGAAAGAAGAACTCCAGAAGATCCTAGGCCCAGTTACGTATCACAGTGATGCACCAAAAGAAATACTGGTTGCTCCACCAGAGAAGAGTCCCATTCAGGAGGGAAAATATCCTATCCCTGAAGATGCCTGGTACACAGTTGGTTCCAGCAAGGGCAACCCGAGCAAGTGGAGAGCAATAGCATACCATCCTTCCACCGAGACAATCTGGTTCGATGAGGGGGATGGTCAGAGCAGCCAATGGGCAGAACTGCGAGCCGTGTGGATGGCTATAACCAAGGAACCCAGTGATGGTGTCCTGAACATCTGCACAGATGGTTGGGCTGTGTACCGGGGGCTCACTCTTTGGATTGCACAGTGGGCCACCCAGGAATGGACTATCCACGCCCGACCGATCTGGGGCAAAGACATGTGGTTAGATATATGGAATACGGTCAAACACAGGACAGTACGTGTCTACCATGTTTCTGGTCATCAGCCCCTACAGTCACCGGGAAACGATGAAGCCGACACACTGGCCCGAGTTCGATGGATTGAGAATTCACCATCTGAGAACATGGCCTGCTGGTTACATCAGAAGCTACGGCATGCTGGACAAAAGACAATGTGGGCAGCTGCTAAAGCATGGGGACTGCCCATACAACAATCTGATATCGTCCAGGCATGCCAGGATTGCGACGCTTGCTCCAAGATGAGACCGAGATCGTTGCCTGAAACAACAGCCCATCTTGCTAGGGGACACCATCCTCTCCAGCGATGGCAGGTCGATTACATCGGGCCCCTTCCTCGCTCCGAAGGGGCAAGATACGCCCTGACCTGTGTTGACACTGCAAGTGGGCTACTGCAGGCCTATCCAGTACTGAAAGCAAACCAGGCATATACCATCAAGGCACTCACTAAACTGATGTCTGCCTATGGGACACCTCAAGTCATCGAGAGCGACCAAGGGACTCATTTTACTGGTGCAACGATACAGCACTGGGCAGAAGAAAATAACATCAAATGGTGATTCCACCTGCCATATAATCCAACGGGGGCAGGCCTCATCGACCGTTATAACGGTATTCTTAAGGCTGCCCTGAAGACAGACTCCCAGTCCTTGCAGGGGTGGACGAAAAAACTGTATGAAACCCTGTGGGACCTGAATGAAAGACCTCGAGATGGCAGACCCAGTGCCCTGAGAATGTTGCAGACAACATGGGCCACCCCGCTTAGGATCCAAATTACGGGTACTGATCATCAGGTAAGACCCCTGATTGGTAACAAAAATAGTTTTCCTCTCCCTGCCCCTGAGAATTTAGAGCCGGGCACCCATAAAATAAAATGGCCCTGGAAGGTGCAGGTAGGACTTAGATGAAGGGGTTTAGTGTACCCTGAGTAAGTTTGCAGATGACACCATGTTGGGAGGTTGTGTCGATCTGCCAGAGGGCTGGGAGGCCCTGCTGAGTGATCTAGATAAGTTGGACCGCTGGGCTGAAGTGAATGGGATGAGGTTCAACAAGGCCAAGTGCCGGGTCCTGCACTTTGGGCACAACAACCCCATGCAGCGTTATAGGCTTGGGGATGAGTGGCTGGATGAGTGTGAAGAAGAGAAGGACCTGGGGGTGTTGGTTGATGCCTGGCTGAACATGAGCCGAGAGTGTGCCCAGGTGGCCAAGAGGGCCAACGGCATCCTGGCCTGCATTAGAAATAGTGTGGCCAGCAGGAGCAGGGAGGTGATCATCCCGCTGTACTCAGCACTGGTGAGGCCGCACCTCGAGTATTGTGTTCAGTTTTGGGCCCCTCACTACAAGAAAGACATTGAGGCCCTGGAGCGTGTCCAGAGAAGGGGGACGAAACTGGTGAGGGGTCTGGAGCACAAGTCTTATGAGGAGCGGCTGAGGGTGCTGGGATTGTTCAGTCTGGAGAAGAGGAGGCTCAGGGGAGACCTAATTGCACTCTACAACTTCCTGAAGGGAGGTTATGGTGCAAAAGGGTCTGGCCTCTTCTCCCAGGCAATGAGCAGGACCCGAGGAAATGGCCGCAAATTGTACCAAAGGAGATTTAGGTTAGACACAAGGAAGAACATTTCTTTCAGAGAGTGGTTAGGCACTGAGATGGCTTGCCCAGGGAGGTGGTGGAGTCGCCGTCCCTGGCAGTGTTCAAGAGGCGCCTGGATGAGGAGCTACGAGAGATGGTTTAGTAGCTTGTGGCACTGATAGGAATGGGAGGGTGGTTGGACTGTATGATCTTGCAGGTCGTTTCCAACCTTGTGATTCTGTGTGATTCTGTGACCCAAGTGGTGTGGCCTGCTTGCACCTTGGAGGAGACTATTGGAGGTGGGAGGCTCAGTAGTCCCTCCAGTAATAGGTACATGGCCTACTGATATTGTGGTCAACACTCCGATCTTTATCGCTAAAGGGACCCCCATCGTGTCCCTATGGCAGATCAGGACACCTCCTTTGGTGCCTGATATTGTTATGCAGCCGCAGATATCCGGCCAAAAGGTGTGGTACAGGCGGCCAGGACGTGCCCCAGTACAAGCGGGAGTGTTGACCCAGGATAGAAATACGGCCTGTATCTTGCCCTGGAGAGCAGACCTTCCCCTCCTGGTTCCTCTGAAACATCTGTATTACTCCCCGTGAGTCTGTGAGCCTTCAGGACCACCGGAAGGAACAAAATGCCATCAAGTGTTCCTGTGTTGCTGTCAGATCACGTACAACACCCGGTGATGGTCTGCATGGGACTGATGGAACATAGAACGGTCCTGCACCTCATGACCTCATGCCTCCAGTCACATCATCGAGCACTGGCCCATAGAAGAATATAGACATCCACTAATCATCACTCGTCTTAAATTGTGCCAGCACACGTCGCGATAAAATTGTGTAAGCGTGGCGATATACCAGATCTCTGTATTAGGGAAAGCTTACCCTTTAGTTAACCTGATCATTGGTTCACGCCATGAAGGGGTGGAGTGTATGGGAACTGCTGAGTCAGGGCCTGAACCTCTGATTGATCACCTGAGGCGAGCCATGAGTCAGCCAGAGGAGCACAGGTGAAGGCAATTCACCTGTGCTGCCGGAAGGGGGGGGAACCATGCTCCACCCCTCCTAGACCTATTTAAGAGCTGGCTACAAGAGGGGCCAGATCTTTTCTGGAGTTCGCCTCTGTTGGTGTTTTGTGGTGATCCCAGCCGAAGGGTAAGCTTCCCATTTTTTTCTCTTTTGTTATCATTGTCCTCTTTGCCTAACTCTTGATTATATTGTAACATCTTGATATCCATTGGTTATACAATTGTAACGTCTTGATATCCATTGATGTTATGGTTCTATGTTTTTTTTTGTTTGTTTTTGGGTTTCAGTATTCCACATCAAAACATTATGTAGTGTACGGGGCATTAAGGTGTTGCTGCCCCAATCCCAGGTACCTATCCCTGTACATTACAGAAGTCATGGGATCTGGCCCTTTTGGGTGGGGGAGGCACTCTCTTGCTGCCTGGCAGTGGGTGCTGGAGGGTGCTTTCCTAGCTGTTCCAAGCTTTTCAGGTTTGAATCGGTCCCGGGAACTCTCTCTCTCTCTCATCTTGTCTGATTTATTAATCTCAATTTCAACTAAATTGTATATATTGTGTTATCTTGTATTCCAATATTATAGTAAAATAAGTTTTCCTCCATAGATTGTTGCTGCTGCTCTTCTCCTCCCTTCCTTCCTTCCCATTCTTGTGGGACTGGGGTGGGGGGAGGAAGGCAGAGGCCTGCCGCCCCTGTCGCAGGCATAGATTGATCTAGTCAACTCCGTGACAGATTTTTGGCGCCCAACGTGGGGCTCACTACTTTTTAGCTTTTAGAACGAATTTTTTTCTCTCTCTGCTCTTACAGAGCTTCGTTAGGGAGCATTATCAGTAGTTCAGGTTTCTGTACTGGAAAACCTGACCTTGAAAGATTAGGCGTACTGCCAGTGTTCTGGGATATTTGTATGCTTTGAGCTCTACTTCGTCTGTGTAGTGCCTTTTTTTTCTTTTTTTTTTTTTTTTTTTTTTTCCTTTCTCCTCTTGTTAGCTTCAATTCATTAACCCCTTTTTAGCAGGGACCACTGATGAACCTACTCGTTATTGTGGGGGTGCTGGGTAAAGGATTAAAAGCAATGGTGTTATTCACAACCTACTGGCTAATAATCCAGCTCATAATTATGTGTTGTAGAATTGCAACCATATATAGGTACCTAATGACACTGATGGAGACAACTATGTTTTACCTATTAGCAATGTGGTATGATTTGAACTTTGACATCTACATCCCAGAAGGAATGGCTAATTTCACAAACAACTACATCCCAAATGGAATAGCTAATTTTACAAACAACACAATGTTCAGACCAGTCTCCAGGTTTTCTTCTCGGTTTGTCAAACGTTTTTTGAATCCTGAATTAATTCTCATGTTGGTGAGCATGTCATCAATTTTCCTGAATGTATTCCTATGCATTCATAATAAGGGAAAAGAGTCTCCTCCAAAACTTGAGAATGATGATTGGCAGGGAATACGGAGAGGTTTAGGAAAGGTTTTAGAAGCATGGGGACCCACAGTGTCATGGGATTTTACTCTTGAACACCTGTGGGATCCTGAGAAACTAAGCCAGTATTTGAGTCAGGGACTATGCGGCTTACATAAATCTAAGGAGGTACAACTTATTTGGGGTTTGGCTTGTGCTTACCGTGCCCTATATAATACCATTCTGGAGAGAGCGAGTTTCTGAGCTGAGGTTCAAGCCAAAGGGGAAAATCCCCAAGTCAAATCTAATCAATCACAGGAGACACCAGTAACAATACCAGTTGCTCCTGTGGAGGGCAAGAAATGGAAACGAGGGTCTTTGCGTCTTGAACGAGAAAGAGAAGAAGAGGAGGAGGTGGTGGAGGAAGATCCAGGCGAGGAGCCCTCTTCAAGCCCACCACCATTGCAAAAGGGAAAACTAAGAGACCTGCAGAAGAGAGTGATGAAGAGGAAGTCTCTATTACTACTCGCCGGCCTCTAAAGATGACTGAAATCCAAGGTTCAAGAAAGGAGTTTACACGGCGCCCGAATGAAACTCTTGTTTCCTGGTTGGTTCGCTGTTGGGACAGTGGGGCCCATAGCTTGTCTCTGGATGGTAATGAAGCTCGCCAACTAGGCGCCATTGCCAGAGATCCAGCTATTGATAGAGCAATTAGTCGATGTTCAGATGAGGCTGCCTCCCTCTGGGAACGAGTGTTAACAGCCGTGAAGGAAAAGTATCCCTTCAAAAATGGCTTGAAGATTGCAATGAAAAAATGGGAAACAGTTGAAAAGGGTATCCAGTATTTGAGGGAAATAGGCGTGGTGGAAATGTTGTATGACCCTGACTTTGTTCCTAACCACCCACACCAAAACCGCAACCCTGAAAAAGTGAGGACAACGCCTGAGATATGGCAGAAAATCGTGACAACAGCGCCGGACAAATATGCCTCTACACTGATGTCAGCGTGTGACAGATTCAACGAACAACAGAGAACGCCCTTAGTTTATGAATTAATTGTTACGCTCCAAAACTACGAACAATTGCTGTCCCCAATTCATGCTGCCGTTGCTGCAATATCAAGAATGACGGAGCAAGTGTCTCAACTGATTAACCGTGACAAACCTGTAGCAGTATCAGAGACGCTTGATGAAGATCAGGATAATCAAATGAGTCTAGCGAAGGATATGAAGGAGATGATGAAATTTTTGTGAGCCCACTTAACTAAAGACGATGAACCTTTCTTCTCACGTGCACCAATCAAAGATCTCAGCTGTTAGAAGCAAACGCTCTCCGGCTCAAGTAAGGGGTAATACACCGCGAATTGCCTTATGGTATTACCTACGTGACCATGGAGAAGACATGGGGAAGTGGCACGGTCAACCTACTCCTGTACTACGAGCCCGGGTGAAAGAATTACAAAGCAGATCAACCACCAGTGCAGTTGCTCCAGTTACCACAGGTAATGAATAGAGGGGCCCTGCCCTCAGTCAGGGGGAGGAAAGGGATAATAGAGTATATTGGACTGTGTGGATTCGATGGCCTGGCACATCAGAACCACTGAAATATAAGGCATTGGTGGACACTGGTGCACTGTGCACTCTGATGCCCTCGAGTCACCAAGGGACAGAATCAATCCATATTTCTGGGGTGACCAGGGGCTCTCAAGAATTGACTGTGTTGGAGGCTGAGATAAGCCTCACTGGTAAGGACTGGCAAAAACATCCTATTGTGACGGGCCCAGGGGCTCCATGTGTACTAGGTATTGATTATCTCAGAAGGGGGCATTTCAAGGATCCTAAGGGGTATCGATGGGCCTTTGGAATAGCTGCTGTGGACACAGACAACATTAAGCAGCTGTCTGTTTTGCCTGGCCTGTCAGAAGATCCATCTGTTGTGGGGCTGCTGCGAGTAAAAGAGCAACAGGTACCGATTGCTACAAAAACGGTGCACAGGCGTCAGTATCGCACCAACAGGGATTCCTTGCTCCCCATTCAGAAGTTGATTCGTCAACTAGAGAGCCAGGGAGTGATCAGCAAGACTCACTTGCCTTTTAACAGCCCCATATGGCCAGTGCGTAAAGCCAGTGGAGAGTGGAGGCTGACGGTGGACTACCGTGGCCTGAATGAAGTCACACCCCCACTGAGTGATGCTGTGCCGGACATGTTAGAACTCCAATATGAACTGGAGTCAAAAGCAGCCAAATGGTATGCCACCGTTGACATTGCTAATGCCTTCTTTTCCATTCCTTTGGCCAAAGAATGTAGGCCACAGTTTGCTTTCACATGGAGGGGCATTCAGTATGCCTGGAACCATTTGCCCCAGGGGTGGAAACACAGCCCGACCATTTGCCATGGGTTGATCCAAACTGTATTGGAACAGGGCAGTGCTCCTGAGCACCTGCAGTACATTGATGATATCATTGTGTGGGGCGATACAGCAGAAGAATTCTTCATGAAATCAGAGCGATTAATCCAAATTCTGAGTGCTGGTTTTGCTATTAAGCGAAGCAAAGTGAAAGGACCTGCCCAGGAGATTCAGTTCCTAGGTATAAAGTGGCAAGATGGCCGTCGTCACATCCCGACAGATGTGATAGACAAAATCACTGCTATGTCTCCACCCACTAGCAAAAGAGAGACACAATCTTTTCTGGGTGCAGTGGGCTTTTGGAGAATGCATGTTCCAAACTACAGCCTCATTGTAAGCCCCCTTTATTATGTGACACGAATGAGAAATGAGTTTACATGGGGCCCTGAGCAGCAGCAGGCTTTTGAACAGATTAAACAGGAGATAGCCCGTGCTGTGGCCCTAGGGCCAGTACGGATGGGACAGGGTATAAAGAACATCCTCTACACTGCTGCTGGAGAGAACGGTCCCACTTGGAGTTTGTGGCAAAGAGCCTCGGGAGAGACCCGAGGCCCACCCCTGGGATTCTGGAATCGGGCGTACAGAGGGTCCGAAGAGCGCTACGCTCCAACTGAGAAGGAGATCTTAGCTGCATATGAGGGGGTTTGGGCTGCTTCTGAAGTAGTCGGTACTGAAACACAGCTCCTTCTGGCACCTCGACTGCCAGTGCTGAACTGGATGTTCAAGGGAAAGGTTCCCTCCACCCATCATGCTACTGATGCCACTTGGACTAAGTGGATTGCACTGATTACACAACGAGCACGGATGGGGAACCTCAGCCGTCCAGGAATCCTAGAGGTGATCGTGGACTGGCCTGAAGGTAAAAAGTTTGGAACACCACCAGGAGAAGTATCACGTGCTAAAGAGGCCCCACCATACAATGAACTACCAGAGAATGAGAAGAAATATGCCCTGTTCACAGATGGATCGTGTCGTATTGTGGGAAAGCATCGCAGATGGAAATCTGCTGTGTGGAGCCCCACACGACAAGTTGCAGAGGCCACTGAAGGGAAAGGAGAATCAAGCCAATTTGCAGAGGTAAAGGCTGTCCAACTGGCCTTAGATGTTGCTGAGCGGGAGAGGTGGCCAATGCTCTATCTTTACACTGACTCATGGATGGTAGCAAATGCCTTATGGGAGTGGTTACAGCAGTGGGAGCAAAATAACTGGCAAAGAAGGGGTAAACCTATTTGGGCTGCTGAACTGTGGAAAGACATTGCTGCCCGAACAAAGACTATGGTTGTGAAGGTGCGTCATGTAGATGCTCATGTGCCCAAGAGTCGGGCTACTGAAGAACAGCAAAATAACCATCAGGTAGACCGAGCTGCCAGAATTGAGGTGGCTCAAATAGACCTGGACTGGCAGAACAAGGGTGAATTATTTCTGGCTCGGTGGGCCCATGAGACCTCAGGTCATCAAGGGAGAGATGCAACATACAAATGGGCTAGAGACCGAGGGGTGGACTTAACTATGGATGCCATTGCACAGGTTATTCATAACTGTGAAACATGTGCCATCATCAAACAAGCCAAGAGGATGAAACCTCTCTGGGAGGAAGGGCGATGGCAAAAGTACAAATATGGGGAGGCATGGCAGGTTGATTATATCACCTTGCCACGATCTCACAATGGTAAGCATTATGTGCTTACTATGGTGGAGGCAACCACTGGGTGGCTGGAAACATATGCAGTACCCCATGCTACCGCCCGAAACACCATACTGGGTCTCGAGAAACAAGTCCTGTGGCGACATGGCACCCCAGAAAGGATTGAGTCAGATAATGGGACTCATTTCAAAAATTCTCTTGTAAATACTTGGGCCAAAGATCATGGCATTGAGTGGATTTACCATATTCCCTATCATGCACCAGCCTCTGGTAAAATTGAACGATACAATGGGTTGTTAAAAACGATGCTAAAAGCACTGGGTGGCGGAGCATTTAAGCACTGGGAGAAGCATTTGGCAGAAGCCACCTGGTTAGTCAATACCAGAGGATCTATCAATCGTGATGGTCCTAACCAATCCAGTTCCCTACATACCGTAGAGGGAGATAAAGTCCCTGTTGTACATGTAAAGAACATGTTAGGAAAGGCAGTTTGGGTTCTTCCAGCTTCTGGAAAGGGCAAACCTCTCCGTGGTACAGTTTTTGCCCAGGGACCAGGATCCGCTTGGTGGGTAATGCAGAAGAATGGGGATGTCCAATGTGTGCCACAAGGAAACTTGATGCCGGGGGAGTGCAGTTACTAATTCTATGTATATGCATATATCCATGTGTGTGTAATGCATTTTAATCATGTTTTTGTTTGTTTGTATATATGTATATATATTTTAAGCATGATGTAATGATGTAGAATAAGGGGTGGAATGTCATGGTTCTATGTTTTTTTGTTTGTTTTTTTTTGTTTTTGGGTTTCAGTATTCCACATCAAAACATCATGTGGTGTACGGGGCGTTAAAGTGTCACTGCCTCAATCCCAGGTACCTATCCCTATACATTACAGAAGTCATGGGATCTGGTCCTTCCGTGTGGGGGGGGCGCTCTCTTGCTGCCTGGCAGTGGGTGCTGGAGGGTGCTTTCCTGGCCGTTCCAAGCTTTTCAGGTTTGAATCGGTCCCGGGAACTCTCTCTCTCTCTCTCTCTCTCTCTCATCTTGTCTGATTTATTAATCTCAATTTCAACTAAATTGTATATATTGTGTTATTTTGTATTCCAATATTATAGTAAAATAAGTTTTCCTCCGTAGATTGTTGCCGCTGCTTTTTTCCTCCCTTCCTTCCTTCCCATTTTTGTGGGACTGGGGTGGGGGGGGAAGGCAGAGGCCTGTCGCCCCTGTCACGGACATAGATTGATCTGGTCAACTCCGTGACAATTGATTATGCACAAGGCTAGAAAGATAAGAACTAAGGAGGTTCCTGCTGAGATCCCAGAGCCAGAAGCTGCCACCGCAAGTAGAACTGACTCAACCACCTTGGGTTTGAGCTGTCACTCAAAGGAGAGCTGACTCCACCACTTTGGATTTGTGCTGTCTCTTCAAAGATAGCTGATTCAACCACTTTGAAAGCATTGAAGAAGGGCCATCATCACCATGGTCGTCATCCTTCGTCGTCAATAGAACAACAATGCCCGACGACCCACCACTACTGAGGACCGAAGACGGAACTACGAACCTCGCTGGATCCATGGTGGTGACTATGTCCCTCTTGCTGCCTATAAAGACTCCTTGCTTCTTCTGTTCTATCTTTTCTATCGCCGTCCTTCCCTTCCCCATTACCCTAATTCATAATAGTGTCTGCCCTCCCTTTCCCCATTTCCGTAATTAAGATGTGTAATAAACTGGTCGGACCAACATTTGAACCGCTGTTTCTTAATCTCACGCCGGGTATATAGATAATGAAAGAACCTCACCTCCCTCCTATAAATTGGAGCGATACAAGGGGTAAACCTATTTGGGCTGCTGAACTGTGGAAAGATATTGCTGCCCGAATAAAGGATATGGTTGTAAAAGTGCGTCATGGTGATGCTCATGTGCGCAAGAGTCAGGCTACTGAAATACAACAAAATAACCATCAGGTAGATCGGGCTGCCAAAATTGAGGTGGCTCAAATAGTCTTGGCCTGGCAACGCAAGAGTGAATTATTTCCAGCTTGGTGGGCCCATGATGCCTTGGTCATCCAGGCAGAGACGCAACGTATGAATAGGCTAGAGACCAGGAGGTTGACTTAACTATGGATGCTACGGCACAGGGTATTCATGACCATGACATGCACCACAGTTAAACAAGCCAAGAGGATGAAACCTCTCTGCGGGGAAGGCAAAAGTATAAATAAGGGGAGGCGTGGCGGGTTGATTACGTCACCTTGTCACGAACTTGAAATGGTAAGCATTATGTGCTTTCCATGCTGGAGGCAACCACTGAGTGGCTTAAAACATGTGCAGTACTCCATGCTACTGCCCAAAACACCACTTTAGGTCTCGGCGTCCTGTGGTGATATGGCAGTCCAGAAAGAACTGAATCAGATAATGGGACTCATTTCAAAAATTCTCTTGTAAATGATTGGCCCAAAGATAACGGCATTGAGCAGATTTATCATATCCCCTATCGTGCACCAGCTTTTGTTAAAATTGAATGCTACAATGGGTTGTTAAAAACCATGTTGAAAGCAATGGGTAGCGGAACATTTAAGCGTTGAGAGAAGCATTTGGCAGAAGCCACCTGGTTGGTCAACACTCAAGGATCTATCAATCATGATGGTCCTGCCAGCTTCCTACACACTGTCAAGGGAGATGGTGGGTGATGCAGAGAAATGGGATTGTTCATTGTGTACTACGTGGGAATTTCATGTTGGGAAAGTGCAGTCAGTAATTCAGTGTGAATATACGTGTGTGCGCATGTGTTTAATGGTTGTTAATGATTGTTTATTTGTATATATTAAGCATGACGTATTGATGTGGAGTAAGGGGTGGAATTTATGGATTTATGATTTTTGTTATCGGTATTCCACATCGTAACATCATGTAGTATACTGAGATTTAAAGTTTTACTGCTCCAGTTCTGGCTACCTGTCCGAGAAGAGAAAAACAACTGCATACTACATACCCCAGAGGACTGTTTGCTGTGCTGTTACCGTTTCCACTCAGAGGAAAAGATAACAACCATTCGTAGATCACTTGACCTCCCTTTTTTGATCTTCTGCCTCATCTCTGCTCCCAGCTGTATTGCTTCACCATTAGATTAAGGCCTTCAATTTTTGGACACTCTCATTTTATTTGATTTAATAGCTTAAATTCTAATTATATTGTATTATAGTGTGTTATCTTGCATTCCAATATCGTATTTAGTAAATAAGTTTATATCTCCTCAGATCACTGCCGCAGTTTTCTTTTTAGGCCCATCTCCCTACCCTTTCCCCTTTTCCGGGGTGAGTCCATGGGTTCCCCTGCCCTGCTAGTCGCAGAACCAGGCCAAACCAGCCCGTAAAACACTGGCAGGCATTAAACATTTTACGGGCATTCCAAACTCACCTACAAGCCAGCATGGGTTCATGAAGGGCAGGTCCTGTTTTACCAACCTGATCTCCTTCTAGTGACCCATCTGGTGGATGAGGGAAAGGCTGTTGATGTGGTCTACCTAGACTTCAGCAAAGCCTTTGACACTGTCTCCCACAGTATTCTCCTGCAGAAGCTGGCAGCCCGAGGCTTGGATGGATACACTCTTGGCTGGGTAAGGGGCTGGCTGGAGGGCCGGGCCCAGAGAGTGGTGGTGAATGGAGTTAAATCCAGCTGGCGACCAGTCGTGAGTGGTGTTCCCCAGGGGTTGGTGCAGGGGCCTGTCCTCTTCAATATCTTTGTTGATGACCTGGATGAGGGCATCGAGTGCACCCTCAGTAAATTTGCAGATGATACCAAATTGGCTGGAAGTGTGGATCTGCCTGGGGGTAGCGAGGCCATACAGAGGGATCTGGACAGGCTGGAGAGCTGGGCTGAAGCCAATGGAATGAGTTTCAACAAGGCCAAAGGCCGGGTCCTGCACTTCAGCTACAACAACCCCAGGCGATGCTACAGGCTTGGGGCAGTGTGGCTGGAGGACTGCGTAGAGGAAATGGACCTGGGGGTATTGATTGATGCTCGGCTGAACGTGAGCCAACAGTGTGCCCAGGTGGCCAAGAAGGCCATTGGCATCCTGGCTTGCATCAGAAACAGTGTTGCAAGCAGGAGCAGAGAGGCGATTGTTCCCCTGTATTCAGCACTGGTGAGGCCGCACCTCGAGTACTGTGTCCAATTTTGGGCCCCTCACTGCAAGAAAGACATTGAGGACCTGGAACGTGTTCAGAGGAGGGCAACAAAGCTGGTGAGGGGTCTGGAACACAGGCCATATGAGGAGAGGCTGAAGCAGCTGGGAATGTTCAGCCTGGAAAAGAGGCGGCTCAGGGGAGACCTCATTGCTCTCTATCCCTTCCTGAAGGGAGGTTGTAGTGAGCTGGGGGTCGGCCTCTTCTCTCGTGTCATTAGTGATAGGACCAGAGGGAATGGTTTCAAGCTACGGCAGGGGAGATTCAAGCTGGACATTAGGAAGTATTACTTTTCAGAAAGGGTGGTCAGGCACTGGAATGGACTGCCCAGGGAGGTGGTGGAGTCACCAACCCTGGGGGTGTTCAAGGAAAGACTGGATGCTGTGTTGAGGGACATGGTTTAGTGGGAGCTATTGGTAATAGGTGAACGGTTGGACTGGATGATCTTTTAGGTCTTTTCCAACCTTGGTGATTCTATGATTCTAAGCCCAACTATTATCAAATGCTCCCACGCCATGCTGAAGGCCACGCTGCTAAAACAAGAAAGGGGAATGGGTGGTGTATCCCCATCCAAGAAACTGGTCAAAGCTGCTAATAACTTGGGAAGAAGTTATGCTTGTGTTTCCAGAGGTGCTGTACTGCGATGGGTTCCATCTGGAGTCATAAAGCCCTACTTGATTGTGCCATCAGCATGCACTCCTGCTTCTTCAGATCCGTAACAACCTTCTGGGTATCCTCCCAACCAAAGCCTACAGAGGCAACTGGACTGTGGGTACTGCAGCCAATCTCTCAGCATCAAGCAATGTGACAACTACCTCAGAAAATTTTTGATTTGTGGGGCAAAATCTATGTGTCGAAAACTCATGGGGTTGGTTTGATGGATCGCATCAAGGTTTGGGACCATGGGTCCAAAAGGCGATGCGGATTAATGTGTTTGGTTGTTTTGTTTTTTTGGTTTTTTTTTGCACATTGGTATATCATGCCTCAGAACCGTGATTAATAAGGCGAACAACCAAGAACCAAGTGCTTGTTGTTCAAACTAATAAAGAAGATGGAGATGTGGGACTATATGAAAACAAAGACATTATAAACAAAAGACCTTCCAAATGAGTAAACAAGTTCAGCAGCTACTCACGTCCAGACTTAAATACGCATGAGGAGCCTGTCTAGTACACATGACCAAGGGGTTGTTACCGGGGTATAAAAGGTGAGCACCTACAATAAAGATCTTCATTTTGTACCAGCAATGGAGTCTGTGCCTCACTTGCCACAAATTTACATTTAATTTTTTATGACAGAATTAACGATGCCTTTTTTATTGCACTCTCCCAGTTTTGTTTGTTGTTTTATTCAATAACAAAACATCTCCTTCCTGGATGGTGAAGCATCCTTACTTTAATCAAGAAGGGTAGAATATAAATTCCTTATTTTCAATTCTACATTTATTTTCTTTCTAATAGTTCTGTAACTTCTCACAGAAACAGAAAATTATCCATCTCTTTAGTTGCTTCTGTAGGTTTTTCCATCTTAAAATTTCCTGTATCGTACACCTGACAAGAGTGCAACAGAAGCTTACATTTCTCATTCTATTACACGTATATTTTTCCTTCTGTCACCATTTAGAATACAATGGAATGACTTTTCTTTCAGCACTATTCTTCCCTACGCTTGTCAACGGTTTACAGGCTGGTTCATCTGTCTCTCAATTTCACAAACTCTGTCCCTCTCTGGGATAGTATCGAATAAATCCTGATAAGCATTAGCCAGGCCCCAAATCATTTGTGCCTCCTCAGATCTGCCTGAGCCGCAACATTCCTGTCTCAAATATCTGTTTAAGCTCTCAGGGTCTTTCAGGTGTTCAGGAGTAAAGTTCCATGACACCGAAGATGTCCATCTGTCTGAAGTCTCTCCCAAGCCTCTCCACACTCACTGCCTCTCAGTATTCTCTGGTTCTGGGGAAGGCTTCCTCAGAATATTATAAATCCAAATACTGAGTGAAATAAGTAAAATAACGAACAATACATTCAGGGAGATTAACAATGTGATCAGATGAGCATTGAAAAAATGCATAAAGGATTCAAAGGAGAGACTGGGAACCTGTTTAAAAATCTCAAGTCCTGTAAAATTAGCAGCTTCCTCTGCACACAGGTTTAAAAGAGAAAGTGGAATCATTTTTTTTCCTCTTTACAGGAGCAAGATTTCAGTGCTCAAATTTTGCAAATATCCCAGAATACTGCCAGTCCGCCTGGACTTCCAAGGTCAAGTTTTCAGCAAGCACCTGTGAAAGAGAGAAACTTTCCCAACAAAACTCTCCGAAAACAAAGAGATTTATTCTAAAAGCTAAAAAGCAGTTTCTGCCCACATTCTCTACCAAGAATGTCAACGCTTTACGGGCTGGTTCATCCTGGTTCCGTGACTAGTGGGGCAGAGGGATTTCACAAAAAACGCACATCTGGAAAAGGAAAACAGGGGACCCCAAAATAATCAAATACAGCAGCAACGATCTGAGGAGAAACAACATGTATGGGAACTGCTGAATCATAGCCTGAAACTCTGATTGATCACCTGAGGTGATGTCATGGTTTTGTGATTTTTGGCTTTCAGTATTCCACATCATAACATCATGTGGGGCACTGGGACTTTAACTGTCAATGCTCAAGTCCTGGGTGCCTGCCCTGAAGAGAAGAAGAACTACATTCCCCAGGGGACCTTGCGGTCAGGGAGAGGAGGTTTAACTCCTGGCAAGGTCACCTGATGTGCTCTTTCTCGCCTGCCCTTTCTCGTGGGCGCTGCTCGGTCTCCCTGCTGCTCAACTGGACTGCGCATCTCACCTCAGTGTTGTGGTGAGGCCTATCCACCCTTTCGGACATTCTCTCTCTCATTGTATTTGATTCATTAGCTTCAATTCTGATTATACTGTGTTATAGTGTGTTATCTTGCATTCTGATAATATACTTAGTAAATTAGTTTGTTTCTCCTCAGATTGGTGCTGCTGTTTTTTATTATTTTGGGGTCCCCTGTTTCCTTTTTTTCCGGAGGCGCGGATCTGCGGATCCCTCCGCCCCGCTCGTCACGGAACCGGGCCGAACCGGCCCATAAACTGTTGACATTCTTGGTGGAGAATGCGGGCAAAGGCTGTTTTTTAGCTTTTTAGAACGAATCTCTCTCTGCTCTCAGAGAGCTTCTTGGGAAAGTTTATCTTTTTCACCGTTGCTCACTGAAAACTTGACCTTGAAAGTCTAGGCGGACTGCCAGTGTTCTGGGATATTTGCAAAATTTGAGCACTGCTATCTTGCTCCCGTAAAGAGAGAAAAAAATGATTCTGCTTTCTCTTGTAAACCTGTTTGCAGAGGGAGCTGTTAATTTTACAGAACTTAGGATTTTTAAACAGGTTCCCAGTCTCTCCTTTGAATCCTTTATGCAGTTTTTGAATGCTCACCTGATCATGTTGTTGATCTCCCTGAATTTACTGTTCATCATTTCACTCAGTATCTGTATTTATCATATTTTGAGGAAGCCTTCCCCAAAACCAGAGAATACTGAATGGCAGGGAGTGTGGAGAGGCTTGGGAGAGACTTTAGAGAGATGGACATCTTCGGTGTCATGGAACTTTACTCCTGAACACCTGAAAGACCCTGAGAGCTTAAACATTTATTTGAGACAGGAATGTTGCGGCTCAGGCAGATCTGAGGAGGCACAAATGACTTGGGGCCTGGCTAATGCTTATCGGGCCTTATTCAATAGTATCCCAAAAAGGGAGAGAGTTTGTGAAATTGAGAGAGAGTGTCTGAGAGCTGAGAGGGAGAATCTCCGGGCTGTGCGACAGAGTCTCCTAGTTGAGAGAAAAGACCTCCAATCTGAGAGGGATATCCTCAATTCTGAGAGAGATGCCCTGCAAATCCCGAGAGACTCCCTGAAATCCCAAAGAGAGAGTCTCCAAGCTGAAAAGGAGAGTTTCCAAGAGAGACTCCAAGCCGAGAGGGAGAATCTCCAGGTCCAGAGAGAGAGTCTCCTAGCTGAGAAACAGTCTCCAAATCCAAAGAGTCTTCAAAGCGAGACAGAGAATCTCCGGGTTGAGAAAGAGAGTCTTCTAGCCAGGAGAGAGAATCTCAAAACCTGGCAAGAGTGTCTCCGAGCTGAGAAAGAAAGTCTCCAAGCCGAAGGGGAGAATCTCCAAGCTGAGAGAAGGAATCTCCAATCTTAATGAGATGCCTTCGAATCCGAGCGAGACTCCCTCCGATCCAAACTCGACATCCTCCAGACTGAGCGAGACACCCTCCAATCTGAACTAAATAATCTCATAGTCGAACAAGACAGACTCCAAGCAGAGCCAGAGGGTGAGAGCATCGGAACTGACCAACCTGGTCAACCACAGGAGGCACCACAATTGATGTCAGTTGTCCCTGTAAGAGGACAGAAAACGACACGAATCTCGACTCAGTTAGAACAGAAGAAAGAGGAGGAAAAATGTCCAGAGGAGTGGCTCCAAGGTCTAGGAGAAGCTCCACTGAGTCCAGGGGAGGGGCCCTCAGTAAGACCACAGTCACCAACGCCTACGAGGGCAACAAGAAGTCCTGACAGAGGAAGAGGTGAGCAAGATATCGTTACCCTTGTTGATCGATCTCTGAAAATGAATGAAATTCGAAGTCTGAGAAAAGACTTCTCACGTCACCCAAATGAGCCTATTGCTACTTGCTTACTTCGATGCTGGGACAATGGGGCCAACAGTGTGTGGCTAGATAGTAGAGAAGCTCGCCAACTGGGTGGCATTGCTAGGGACTCAGCCATTGACAGAGGCATTGGTACATGCCAGAACCAGGCCTACATCCTCTGGAAGAGGATGTTGTTAGCTGTAAAAGAAAGATACCCCTTCAAAGACGATCTGATGTCTGAGAAAAAGAAATGGACTGATATAGAAAAAGGCATCAGTTATTTGAGAGAATATGCTGTGGTGGAAATGCTACATAGCCCCGATTTCATTCCTGATGATCCAGACCAAGAGCATGATCCTGAGAGAGTCGGGTGTACACCAAACATGTGGCGTACATTCACAAAGACTGCACCAGAGAGGTACGCCAGTACGTTTGCAGCAATGTATGGCAGAGGGGAAAGAAGACCCCTTATAAATGAACTGATTAATAAAGTTCAAGACTTGGAGTTACATTTAAGCCCTCTACGAGTTTGTGTTTCAGCCATTGCAAAGGCAGCTGAAAAGCTGAACAGAATGGAGAGCAAACAAGAAGGTATCATAGACAACCTGTCTACCGTGCCTGATGCTGATGGATCCATGGTGGTAACAGATACAACCAATGGGGAACAGAATTCCCAAAACAGCCTACTGGAGGGGCTGATCAACTTGGTTTCCTCCCAGCCGGTGTCATCCAACGTCTCAGCTATCAAAAGAAGACGTCCTCCTGCTCGAGCAAGTGACAACAGTAAGAGTACGTCACGTTTTGCCTTGTGGCATTACCTACATGACCATGGAGAAGATACGAAGAAGTGGCATAAGCAACCTACTGCAGCACTTCAAGCACGGGTAAAAGAATTACAAGGCAAATCAACCACCAAGGTGAACTTCTCCAAAAAGGTGATTGCTCCAGTTGCTGCAGACAACGGAGGTAACAAATAGAGGGGCCCTGCCCCCAGCCAGGGGGGGGAAAGGGAAAGGGAACCACAGAAATATAAGGCCCAGGTGGACACTGGTGCTTATTGCACCCTAATGCCCTCGAGTCACCAAGGGACAAAATCAGTTTATATTCATGGGGTGACTGGGGGTTCCCAAGAGCTGACTATGTTGGAGGCCGAAATCAGCCTCACTGGTAAAGACTGGCAAAGGCACCCTATTGTGACTGGTCCAGGGGCTCCATGTATACTAGGTATTGATTACCTCAGAAGGGGATATTTTAAGGATCCCCAAGGGTATCGATGGGCCTTTGGAATAGCTGCTGTGGACACAGAAGGTGTTAAGCAGTTATCTGTTTTGCCTGGCCTATCAGAAGATCCGTCTGTTGTGGGGTTGCTACGAGTGGAAGAGCAACAGGTACCGATAGCCACAAAAACGGTGCACAGGCGACAGTACCGCACCAACAGGGATTCCTTGCTCCCCATTCAGAAGTTGATTCGTCAACTAGAGAGCCAGGGAGTGATCAGCAAGACTCACTCGCCTTTTAACAGCCCCATATGGCCAGTGCGTAAAGCCAGTGGAGAATGGAGGCTGACGGTGGACTACCGTGGCCTGAATGAAGTCACACCCCCACTGAGTGATGCTGTGCCAGATATGTTAGAACTCCAATAAGAACTGGAGTCAAAAGCAGCCAAATGGTATGCCACCATTGACATTGCTAACGCCTTTTTCTACATTCCTTTGGCCAAAGAATGTAGGCCACAGTTTGCTTTCACATGGAGGGGCATTCAGTATACCTGGAATCGTTTGCCCCAGGGGTGGAAAGATAGCCCAACCATTTGTCATGGGTTGATCCAAGCTGCACTGGAACAGGGAGGTGCTCCTGAGCACTTACAGTACATTGATGACATCACTGTGTGGGGCAACACAGCAAAGGAAGTTTTTGAGAAAGGAGAGCAAATAATCCAAATTCTTCTCCGTGCTGGTTTCGCTATTAAGCGAAGCAAAGTGAAAGGACCTGCCCAGGAGATTCAGTTCCTAGGTATAAAGTGGCAAGATGGCCGTCGTCACATCCCGACAGATGTGATCGACAAAATCACTGCTATGTCTCCGCCCAGTAATAAGAAAGAGACACAATCTTTTCAGGGCATAGTGGGTTTTTGGAGAATGCATGTTCCAAACTACAGCCTCATTGTAAGCCCACTTTATCAGGTGACACATAAGAAGAATGATTTTGTGTGGGGTCCTGAGCAGCAGCAGGCTTTTGAGCAGATTAAACAGGAGATAGCCCGTGCTGTGGCCCTGGGGCCAGTACAGATGGGACAGGATGTGAAGAACATCCTCTACACTGCTGCTGGAGAGAAAGGCCCCACTTGGAGTTTGTGGCAAAGAGCCTCAGGAGAGACCCGAGGCCGACCCCTGGGATTTTGGAGTTGAGCCTACAGGGGGTCGGAGGAGGGCTACACTCCAACGGAGAAGGAGATCGTAGCAGCGTATGAGGGGGTTCGGGCTGCTTCTGAAGTAGTCGGTACTGAAACACAGCTCCTTCTGACACCTCGACTGCCAGTGTTGAACTGGATGTTCAAGGGAAAGGTTCCCTCCACCCATCATGCTACTGATGCCACTTGGAGTAAGTGGATTGCACTGATTACACAACGAGCACGGATGGGGAACCTCAGCCGTCCAGGAATCCTAGAGGTGATCATGGACTGGCCTGAAGGTAAAAAGTTTGGAACATCACCAGCACAAGAAGTATCGCGTGCTAAAGAGGCCCCACCATACAATGAACTACCAGAGAATGAAAAGAAATATGCCCTGTTCACAGATGGATCGTGTCGTTTTGTGGGAAAGCATCGCAGATGGAAATCTGCTGTGTGGAGCCCCACACGACAAGTTGCAGTGGTTGCTGAAGGGAAAGGAGAATCAAGCCAATTTGCAGAGGTAAAGGCTGTCCAACTGGCCTTAGATGTTGCTGAACGGGAGTGGTGGCCAATGCTCTATCTTTACACTGACTCATGGATGGTAGCAAATGCCTTATGGGGGTGGTTACAGCAGTGGGAGCAAAATAACTGGCAAAGAAGAGGTAAACCTGTTGTCATGGTTCTATGTTTTTCTGTTTTTGTTGTTTTTTTTTTCGGTTTCAGTATTCCACATCAAAACATCATGTAGTGTACGGGGCATTAAAGTGTCACTGCCCCAATTCCAAGTACCTATCCCTGTACATTACAGAAGTCACAGGATCTGGCCCTTCCGGGAGGGGGGGGCGCGCTCTTGCTGCCTTGCAGTGGGTGCTGGAGGGTGCTTTCCTAGCTGTTCCAAGCTTTTCAGGTTTGACTCGGTCCCGGAAACTCTTTCTCTCTCATCTTGTCTGATTTATTAATGTCAATTTCAATTAAATTGTATATATTGTGTTATCTTGTATTCCAATATTATAGTAAAATAAGTTTTCCTCCATAGATTATTGCCGCTGTTCTTTTCCTCCCTTCCTTCCTTCCCATTTTTTGTGGGACTGGGGTGGGGAGGAGGGCAGAGGCCTGTCGCCCGTCACAGACATAGATTGATCTGGTCAACTCCGTGACAACTATTTGGGCTGCTGAACTGTGGAAAGACATTGCTGCCCGAATAAAGACTATAGTTGTAAAGGTGTGCCATGTAGATGCTCATGTGCCCAAGAGTCGGGCTACTGAAGAACAGCAAAATAACCATCAGGTAGACTGAGCTGCCAGAATTGAGGTGGCTCAAATAGACCTGGACTGGCAGAACAAGGGTGAATTATTTCTGGCTCGGTGGGCCCATGAGACCTCAGGTCATCAAGGGAGAGATGCAACATACAAATGGGCTAGAGACCGAGGGGTGGACTTAACTATGGATGCCATTGCACAGGTTATTCATAACTGTGAAACATGTGCCATCATCAAACAAGCCAAGAGGATGAAACCTCTCTGGGAGGAAGGGCGATGGCAAAAGTACAAATATGGGGAGGCGTGGCAGGTTGATTATATCACCTTGCCATGATCTCACAATGGTAAGCATTATGTGCTTACTATGGTGGAGGCAACCACTGGGTGGCTTGAAACATATGCAGTACCCCATGCTACCGCCCGAAACACCATATTAGGTCTGGAGAGGCAAATCCTGTGGTGACATGGCACCCCAGAAAGAATTGAGTCAGATAATGGGACTCATTTCAAAAATTCACTTGTGGATACTTGGGCCAGAGAACATGGCATCGAGTGGATTTATCATATCCCCTATCATGCACCAGCCTCTGGTAAGATCGAACGCTACAACGGGTTGTTAAAAACCATGTTAAAAGCAATGGGTGGTGGAACATTTAAACACTGGGAGAAGTATTTGGCAGAAGCCACCTGGCTGGTCAACACCAGAGGATCAATCAGTCAAGACGGTCCTACCCAATCCAGCTCCCTACATATTGTAGAGGGAGATAAGGTCCCTGTAGTACATGTAAAGAACGTGTTAGGAAAAGCAGTTTGGGTTTTTCCAGCTTCTGGGAAGGACAAACCTCTTCGCGGAACTGTCATTGCCCAGGGACCTGGGTCCACTTGGTGGGTGATGCAGAGAAATGGGGATGTTCAGCGTGTACCACAAGGGAATTTGATGTTGGGGGAGTGCAGTCAGTAATTCCATATATATATATATATAGGTTTGTGTGTGCATGTGTTTAATGTTTGGTAATTATTGTCTGTTTGTATATATATTAAGCATGATGTAGTGATGGAGAATAAGGGGTGGAATGTCATGGTTTTGTGACTTTTGGCTTTCAGTATTCCACATCATAACATCATTTGGGGCACTGGGACTTTAACTGTTAATGCTCAAGTCCTGGGTGCCTGCCCTGAAGAGAAGAAGAACTACATTCCCCAGGGGACCTTGCGGTCAGGGAGAGGAGGTTTAACTCCTGGCAAGGTCACCTGATGTGCTCTTTCTCGCCTGCCCTTTCTCGTGGGCGCTGCTCGGTCTCCCTACTGCTCAACTGGACTGCGCATCTCACCTCAGCGTTGTGGTGAGGCCTATCCACCCTTTCGGACATTCTCTCTCTCATTATATTTGATTCATTAGCTTCCATTCTGATTATACTGTGTTATAGTGTGTTATCTTGCATTCCGATAATATACTTAGTAAATTAGTTTGTTTCTCCTCAGATTGGTGCTGCTGCTTTTAATTATTTTGGGGTCCCCTGTTTCCTTTTTTTCCGGAGACACAGATCTGCAGATCCCTCTGCCCCGCTTGTCACGGAACCGGGCTGAACCAGCCCGTAAACCGTTGACATCTGTCGCCTTTCTTTTTGTGACCCCTGGTTAATGTCCCTTTGTAAAGTGTTCTGACAGCCCCCTTTTTACGTATTCCATTAACTACAGTATTCTTCATCACGACATCATATAAAGCAATGGGAGTTAAAGAGTTAATGCTCCAGTTCCATGGACTGTCTGTTTCCCAGGTACCTGGTTCTTAGAAGAGAAAAACTACATACCCTAGAGGATGTTGTGTTGTTCTGTTCCCGTTTTCCATTCAGAGGGTGTATGGGAACTCCTGAATCATAGCCTGAAGAAGCTTTGATCACCTGATTGATTGATTGATTGATCACCTGAGGTGAGCAATGAGTCTTCCACAGGAGCATAGGTGAAGGCAATTCACCTGTGCTGCCAGAGGGGGTGGAGCCTGGCTCCACACCTAGACCTATTTATGAGCTGGCTACCAGTGAGGAAGGATCTCTTCTGGAGATCTGCTCTGCTGGAGTTCTGTAAGTGAGCATAGGATAGGGGTAAGCTTCCTATTTATTCTCCTTTGTTATCATAATCTGTTTTGCCGAACTCTCTTGTTTATTTCATAACTATAACATCCTAATATTAATTGATTGTACACTTGGGTTGCCTTTGCTGGACCCACCTGTGTACCAGGCATCTTCAGGGATAGGATATTTTCCCTCCTGGATGGGACTCTTCTCCTCTGGAGTGATCAGTATTTCTTTTGGTGCATCACTGTGATACGTCACTGGGCCTGGGATGGGAGACCGTTTGTCTCAATAGGATCTTCTGGAGTTCTTCTTTCTGGGGTGATGAAGACAGATTGCTCCTTTGGCTGAGATAGATGACCCATCGTGCCACTGTTTGTGCTTGGGCCACCCCTGTTTTTGGAAGGTGGGTCAGATCTTTCACCCACCCCTGAATTGGCAGAGTGGTCTTGACTGTAACTTCAGCTGTTTGAGTTATTGGCTCTACTGCCTGTAATGCTAAATAGGCAGCCAATAACTGTTTTTCAATCATACTGTATCATTTGTCTGCTCCGTGCCAAACCTGAGACCAGAAACCAATGGGGGTCCGAACAGAGCTCTGGCATTGCCACAGGCCCCAACCGAAGCTGTGTTGAGTAACATGAACGTCCAGCTCGGCTGGCAGGGTAGGATCCAATATAGCCAATGCCTGAGCTTGTTTAACTGCCAATTTTGCTTGTTGGAATGCATCCTGTTTTGTTCTTTCCCTGTCTGATAACTTCCCCTTTTTTTGGGAGTCTATTTAGTGGCCTCAGCAGCTGCGCTAGTTGAGGTATAAAGGAATGCTAGTAACCCAAAATATCAAGAAACTCTTGCAGCTGCTTCCATGTTGTAGGGAGTGGGAATGCTTGAGCCTTATCTATAACAGCACTGGGAAGCACTTTGGTCTTTCCTGACCAAACCACCCCCAGGAATTTAACAGACA
>NW_024884624.1:33396-39725 GCF_019232065.1 Centrocercus urophasianus
ATCAACAAGAATGTAGATTGGATTAACTACATCTGTTATAATCAATGGAGATTTACAAATTATACAAAGAGTGCAATAAAGAGAATTGCAGGACAGTTATATGCCACAAGTAGGATGGCCTGAGAAAACAGGATCTCCTAAGATATGATAGAAGAGTGTATATGTAACGCTGGGTACCTGTTGTTGCACCTTCATCCCAATAACACAGCTCTGGATGACATAATAACGAAGGCATTGCAAGGGCTTGGTACCATCCTTGTCAATTAAGTGGCAGAAAAATCAGGAATAGATACTTCTGTCACTGGATGGTTTGAGTCCTGGTTTGGTGAATGGAAAGGGGTGACTGTATCCACATTTACTTCTTTGATAGTAGCAGCAGGAGCCTTGATGGCCACTGGTTGCTGTGTTATCCCCTTTGTGAGGGGACTAGCGGAGTGATTGGTAGAAAGAGCACTATTGAAGCAAACACCAACGGAGCTATTACATTTGGATAAAATGATGGTATTAGAGGAGATGGGAGATAAAGAAAGTGAAGACGAGGGAGATGTCTATGAAAGTGAACCTTAAAAAGAATTGCAGAAATCAACAATGTATAAAAAAAGAAAAAGGGGGGAATTGTGGGAAGCAAATGTTGTTTCTGCATTAGAATTGTATAATATTATTTTTATTTTACGATCTCCGCTATCATAGTTCTTTTTGGGAGTCCTTCTACTTAACTTGGGGAAGATCTCTAACAAGTTTAGATCACTTATTGTATAGACGAACCTTCCCAGGAACGCACACTCTGTATATAGGTGTATATATGTCTATTTTGTCATACACACTGCAAGAATATCCTGCACGAGAGCAAACCATAGAACAAGCCATGGCATGCCCGAGGAAGTGCCTGACATTGGGAAGGGCTGACATCATCCCCCAGTGCTCTTTGTTTAACGATGATGACTTTAAAGAAAATCACCATATCAATAGGACAAGGAGAGCACCGAGACATCTTGGAAACAACAGGCTGACTACTGACTGGCACCAGATAACAAATAAATGAACAAGTAAATAGCAAATGTAAACCTTCTGATAAGATTGTGAACCTGGAGTACCCAGCCAGTGGGGAAACAGGGGAGGGGGAAGGCAAGGGGGAGAAAACAGGGTATAAAGGCTGTCATGTTGTGTCCATAGTTGCGCTCCTACTTGCGGGACGCCCGCCATTGCAATCGCGAGTAAATTCTGCTTTTATCAGAGATACCGTCCTGACAAAATTACTTGGATTATTTCCAACAGGATTGAAATCACTCCTCACTTTAAATGCATTAGAAGTCCTGACAGCATCAGGCCTTCTCTTTCCTCATGATGTAACAAATCCGATGTGCATGGTGCTTAAGCCAGTGCAGTATACATTGTGGGCATCAGAATGGGTTCCCTTCATGGACAGGTGGCCAGATTGACGCCTGGAGAACAAGCAACAAGCAATTCCATATGGCTGGTTTGTGAGAGCAATGCTCTCAAGGCTTGAGACATCTGCCTTGATATTGAACAAATGTTTGTCATTTTTGAGGTACACTCCAACAGGTACCTGAGACAATGTTGGTATATATTGGGAAAGGATATGTTTGTGTAAGGATCCTTTGTAATTCCTTTGTAATTTCGTACTCATAGATAGTGCCACTAGAGCTATCAGCAATCACTCTAATCTCTAATCAGTAATCTCTAATCTCTCTGTCTATAACTTAACCAGTATTGTAGGATGTGGCTTTAATTGTTAAGCGTCAGTAACATCACATCAATTATTGCAGGTAATATGGGAACAGGCTAAGGTATTTTATCAAGTGTCCATGGATGATACTTCACTTGGATTTATGGACTTATGGGAAAAACTTACGAGCTGGTTACCTAATTTGGTATGGTTAAAACAACTTTTCATTGTTTGTATCCTGGTGCTCCTGGTGTTTGCCTGCATCGTGATTTGCGTACCATGTTTCATGAGCTGTCTGCAACGATGTTTAAGCAACATGATGGACAGAGCTTTTGATCAACGCTTGGAATACTATAGGCTTCGCGAAAGATTGTAACCTAGTTGGCGTATGTGTTGTAACAGGGATGTTTAACTCTGTTTAACTCTATTCTGTATTCAGTTATAGTTGTATTAGGTCTAATATTAATACGCTTTACGCTTATAGTCATTATATTAGGTATATAGATATATAGGTATATTACATACATAAGTATAGTGTACGCTGAGACGAATGACTCATATGGCAAATGCTAAGACGAACGAATCAGCATCGTCTAAAAATGCAATATATAGCTTTATGTAGAACTCACGTTTAAGACATTAGGATTATTAGGTTAATATGTTATAGGGTTATTAGGGTAGGATTATTTGGCGCATCGCGATGTAAGGGGGCAAGGCTAACTGAGAGGACAATGGCATGTATAGGCGCAATGCAGGGATTTCAGGGTTTCCATCTGCGATGCTTTCCCACAATACGACACGATCCATCTGTGAACAGGGCATATTTCTTTTCATTCTCTGGTAGTTCATTGTATGGTGGGACCTCTTTAGCACGCGATACTTCTTGTGCTGGTGATGTTCCAAACTTTTTACCTTCAGGCCAGTCCATGATCACCTCTAGGATTCCTGGACGGCTGAGGTTCCCCATCCGTGCTCGTTGTGTAATCAGTGCAATCCACTTACTCCAAGTGGCATCAGTAGCATGATGGGTGGAGGGAACCTTACCCTTGAACATCCAGTTCAACACTGGCAGTCGAGGTGTCAGAAGGAGCTGTGTTTCAGTACCGACTACTTCAGAAGCAGCCCGAACCCCCTCATACGCTGCTACGATCTCCTTCTCTGTTGGAGTGTAGCCCTCCTCCGACCCCCTGTAGGCTCAACTCCAAAATCCCAGGGGTCGGCCTCGGGTCTCTCCTGAGGCTCTTTGCCACAAACTCCAAGTGGGACCGTTCTCTCCAGCAGCAGTGTAGAGGATGTTCTTTATACCCTGTCCCGTCCGTACTGGCCCTAGGGCCACAGCACGGGCTATCTCCTGTTTAATCTGTTCTAAAGCCTGCTGCTGCTCAGGGCCCCATGTAAACTCATTTCTCATTCGTGTCACATAATAAAGGGGGCTTACAATGAGGCTGTAGTTTGGAACATGCATTCTCCAAAAGCCCACTGCACTCAGAAAAGATTGTGTCTCTCTTTTGCTAGTGGGTGGAGACATAGCAGTGATTTTGTCTATCACATCTGTCGGGATGTGACAAAGGCCATCTTGCCACTTTATACCTAGGAACTGAATCTCCTGGGCAGGTCCTTTCACTTTGCTTCGCTTAATAGCAAAACCAGCACTCAGAAGAATTTGGATTAATCGCTCTGATTTTGTGAAGACTTCTTCTGCTGTATCGCCCCACACAGTGATATCATCAATGTACTGCAGGTGCTCAGGAGCACTGCCCTGTTCCAATACAGTTTGGATCAACCCACGGCAAATGGTCGGGCTGTGTTTCCACCCCTGGGGCAAACGGTTCCAGGTATATTGAATGCCCCTCCAGGTGAAAGCAAATTGTGGCTTACATTCTTTGGCCAAAGGAATGGAAAAGAAGGCATTAGCAATGTCAGTGGTGGCATACCATTTGGCCGCTTTTGACTCCAGTTCATATTGGAGTTCTAACATGTCCGGCACAGCAGCACTCAGTGGGGGTGTGACTTCATTCAGGCCACGGTAGTCCACCGTCAGCCTCCATTCTCCACTGGCTTTACGCACTGGCCATATGGGGCTGTAAAAAGGCGAGTGAGTTTTGCTGATCACTCCCTGGCTCTCTAGTTGACGAATTAACTTATGAATGGGGAGCAAAGAATCCCTGTTGGTGCGGTACTGCCGCCTGTGCACCGTTTTTGTGGCAATGGGTACGTGTTGCTCTTTCACTCGCAGCAACCCCACAACAGATGGATCTTCTGACAGGCCAGGCAAAACAGACAGCTGCTTAATGTTGTCTATGTCCACAGCAGCTATTCCAAAGGCCCATCGATACCCCTCAGGATCCTTGAAATGCCCACTTCTGAGATAATCAGTACGTAGTATACATGGAGCCCCTGGGCCCGTCACAATAGGATGTTTTTGCCAGTCCTTACCAGTGAGGCTTATCTCAGCCTCCAACACAGTCAATTCTTGAGAGCCCCCGGTCACTCCAGAAATATGGATTGATACTGTCCCTTGGTGACTCGAGGGCATCAGAGTGCACTGTGCACCAGTGTCCACCAGTGCCTTATATTTCAGTGGTTCTGATGTGCCAGGCCATCGAATCCACACAGTCCAATATACTCTATTATCCCTTTCCCCCCCTGACTGAGGGCAGGGCCCCTCTATTCATTACCTGTGGTAACTGGAGCAACTGCACTGGTGGTTGATCTGCTTTGTAATTCTTTCACCTGGGCTCATAGTACAGAAGTAGGCTCACGTTGCCACTTCCTCATGTCTTCTCCATGGTCACATAGGTAATACCGTAAGACAATTCGCGGTGTATTACCCCTGACTTGAGCCGGAGAACGTTTGCCTCTAACAGCTGAGATTTTTGATGGTGCACGTGAGAAGGAAGGTTCATTGTCTTTAATTAGGTGGGCTCGCATCATCTCCTTCATCTCCTTCATCTCCTTCATTAGACTCTTTTGATTATCCTGATCTTCATCAAGCATCTCTGATACTGCTATAGGTTTGGCACGGTTAATCAGTCGAGACATTTGCTGCTGCGTTTCATTCAGTTGGTCCGTCACTTTAGAGATCGCGGCTAAAGCAGCATGAATGGGGGATAGCAACTGTTGATAGTTTTGGAGCGTAAGAATTAATTCATAAATTAAGGGTGTTCTCTGTTGTTCGTTGTATGTGTCACACGCTGACATTAGTGTAGCAGCATATTTGCCTGGTGCTGTTGTCACGAGTTTCTGCCATATCTCAGGCGTCGTCCTCACTTTTTCAGGGTCGCGGTTTTGGTGTGGGTGGTTAGGAACAAAGTTAGGGTCATACAACATTTTCACCACGGCTATTTCCCTCAAATACTGGATACCCTTTTCAACTGTATCCCATTTTTTCATCGCAATCTTCAAGCCATTTCTGAAGGGATACTTTTCCTTCACGGCTATTAACACTCGTTCCCAGAGGGAGGCAGCCTCATCCGAACATCGACTAATTCCTCTATCAATAGCTGGATCTCTGGCAATGGCGCCCAGTTGGCGAGCTTCATTACCATCCAGAGACAAGCTTTGGGCCCCTCTGTCCCAACAGCGAACCAACCAGGAAACAAGAGTTTCATTCGGGCGCCGTGTAAACTCCTTTCTTGAACCTTGGATTTCAGTCATCTTCAGAGGCCGGCGAGTAGTAATAGAGACTTCCTCTTCATCACTCTCTTCTGCAGGTCTCTTAGTTTTCCCTTTTGCCTTTCGCGATGGTGGTGGTTCTGAGGAGGGCCCCTCGCCTGGATCTTCTTCCACCTCCTCCTCTTCTTCTTCTCTTTTTCGTTCAAGACGCAAAGACACTCGTTTCCATTTCTTGCCCTCCACAGGAGCAACTGGTATTGTTACTGGTGTCTCCTGTGATTGATTAGATTTGACTTGGGGATTTTCCCCAGGCTTCTAAGACCTTTCCTAAACCTCTCCATATTCCCTGCCAGTCATCATTCTCTAGTTTTGGAGGAGACTCCTTATTACGAATGCGTTGGAGTACATTCAGGAAAATTAATGACACGCTCACCAACATGAGTATTAATTCAAAATTTGAAAAGCGTTTGACAAACCGAGAAGAAAACCCGGAGACTGGTCTGAACATTGTGTTGTTTGTAAAATTAGCTATTCCATTTGGGATGTAGCTTTTTGTGAAAGTAGCCATTCCTTCTGGGATGTAAATGTCAAAGTTCAAATCATACCACATTGCAAATAGATAAAACATAGTTGTCTCCATCAGTGCCCTTAGGTAGTTATATATGAATGCAACTCCACAACACGTAAATGTGAGCTGGATTATTGGCCAGTAGGTTGTGAGTAACACCACTGCTTTTAATCCTTTACCCAGCACCCCCAGGATAACGAGTGGGTTCATCGTTGGTGCTTGCAATAAAAGGGTTAATGAATTGAAGCTAGCAAGAGGAGGGAAAAAAAAAAAAAAAACAAAAAAAAAAAAAAAGGAAAAAAAAGGCACTACTCAGACAAAGTAGTGCTCAAAGTTTACAAATATCCCAGAACACTGGCAGTACGCCTAATCTTTCAAGGTCAGGTTTTCCAGCACAGAAACTTGAACTACTGATAATGCTCCCTAACGAAGCTCTCTAAGAGCAGAGAGAAAAAGAGA
>NW_024884625.1:0-13063 GCF_019232065.1 Centrocercus urophasianus
TGACAGTTGCAGTATTGGTGTGTTTGTGACATGACGGTTGGTGTGCTCTGTCTCTTTTGACACGTGGCTGTCTGAAGGTTGCAGAAGTTACTTAGTGGACAAATCTGTTGCATGTAGTATTAGACACGATACAAACAAAACTGCAACCATTAACTTGAGGTTGGAAAGTACCTTGTTGTTTTGTTGTGGGTTTTTTTGCACTATGATACTTCAGGGCTAGAAAAGCCTCATGGAACCTTGTGTGCTCCTTGACATCTGAAGCACTCAGTCTCAGCAGAGCAGCACAGCACAGGCAATTCCCCAGCTGTGTGGTAGGGGCAGTGCTGTAGGATACTCAAACATGGGTTCATGCCTGTCTTCTGCCATCCTGTCAGGTGAGCACTTCTGGCTACATGCCTGTCTCTGTGCTTCCCTGGCCCATCTCTGCTGCTTTGGATTCTGTGCTGATTTTAGAACTTGCAGTGCTTTGATATTAATTGTTGAGAAGCTGTTGCTGTTGTTCCAGAGTCGTACGATGATCACACTGGGGAGCTGAAGCATTTGTCTGCATGGCTGGATGTTCTGCAGCTTTCAGCGTGAAAAGGCTCCGTAATATCTTCAGTTTTAGGAAAAAGATATTTTCTACGGTTCTAATTTTTGTTGATGAGCTGACTGCTTTTAGGCACACTGTGATGTTACCAGGAGTCAACTACTGAGTCCAGACCAAGTGCTGAATGAAATAATCTCTGTCCTTTCAAAGATGGGGTAAGTGGAAAACAGAAAGGCTTCACCTCGCATGTGCCTGCACAGTCAGTTCCAAGCCCTTGAAGCAAATGTTTTAATTTGCTTTCTCTGCCCCACTCTGTAAAATACAGGAATTTTAGACAAAGCATAGGGAACGTAAATGGAATGTGCATGAAACATTGTCCACGATGCAAAACAGCGTTAAGTGAGTTAAAGGAGCTCCTGTAGAGCTCTGTGAGGAACGTGAAGCAGTAGTGATGATGCGGCACTTAGAGGCCGATGGGGGTGCTGTCTGCCCCTGTAAAACTGGGATACAAAAGGTGAGCTGTACAGCTGGGAGAGAGACTGTGTGTAACTGTAACGCTCGTTCTTGTAGTTCAAACACACAGATATTTGGCCAAGAGGTCACAGAATTACAGACTCCTCAGAGTTGGAGGGGACCTCTGAAGGTGCCACTGCTGGATTTGGGTGTCACAGCTCTCAGCTGACTTCATCCTGGGCTGTTTTCTCAGTAATATGAACGCCAGTGGAGTCCTTCAATGAAGTGCTTTTATTCATTTGAAATTGTACAGCGCCAGCTTTGAAACACGATTGAATGATTATTCTGCTTCTCCGTTGCTTTGTACAGCTACACCCTGAAATGCCAAACAAAGCCAGATTTTGGCAAAGAATCCACGAAGTTTGAGCTAGAAGTGTGTGGGCTCAGTAAGGACGAAGCAGTTGGAATCAGGAGACAGAGGCTCAGAGGGGATGCGTGGGTCTACAAGAGACTGGTGGAAGACGTTTTATCCAGCTGCCAAGTGTGACTGCTGCTCAGAAAGCCACAGTGCTGTGCTGAGACTTTAATCCTCATTGTAGAAAAATTGGTTTGGAAATGTAAGTTGTGATCTCCTTCACAGCTGTGTTTGAGAAATCTTGTCAGCTCTTATAGTTTAACTGCCCCCTTTGTGTGTGTGTGTGCATGTGTGTATGTGTGTGTATGTGTGTGTGTGTGTGTATGTGTGTGTGTGTGTGTGTGTGTGTATATGTGTGTGTGTGTATGTGTGTGTATATGTGTGTGTGTGTATGTGTGTGTGTGTGTGTATGTGTATATGTGTGTGTGTGTGTGTGTGTATATGTGTGTATATGTGTATGTCTGTATGTGTGCATGCCCACGGCATGTTTCCTTTGCTTACAAAAACTCAACTTTTGCCACACGTTCTGCAGATGTAACTTGACTGAAATAAAATTCCTTAAACTACCCCATTTTTCGTATCTGCTATAAAAAGAAAGTTATTGGTGTTGATATGCTGAGGCTCAGTAATGGCACCATTCCAGTTATCAATAGATGTGGTACAGAAATTGCATTTGCATATTTCTCTTCTTGTCTCTGTGTAAGTAGTATTTATTGAGATCATTAACTGTCACAGCTGCGGATGACAGAGCTGAAATATGTGCTCAGTGCCATTCCAAATAGAGCCATCTTCAGTACACGGGAGGTCGAGAGGGCCAGGACTTAAACTGTGATCCTGTGTGAAACATTGCTGCAGCTCATTCCTAAGCCTCTGTGATGCTTAAAAAGGCAGCGTTCTTTCTGATGCTCCCCTGTTCCCTGGTTGTCATGCTAAGAGTAATGCAGCACCTTTAAGTCGCGGTGAATGAAGGAAGCATTTCTGTTAGGTTTTACAAGCAGCTGAGAAGGGATGGTGTGACAGTGCACAGAGAGCAGAGCGTGGCAGCCTCCTGCAGCTGCTGCTGCCCCACAGCCCTCCTGCCGGGCTGCCCAAGGTCTCTGCCCAAGATGGGGACACAGCCCCCACCTCCCCCTTTGCAACACAGCTGAGCACATAACCCAGAGAAGTGCAGACCCCTGAGGAGTCCTTGGCCAGATCACCCTTTCTGTGCTCTCAGGTGGCCCTGCTGATCAGTGGCTCTGACCAGGACTGGTTTCCATCGCTTGCTCACTAACTTACTGCCCTTAATGGCCAGGTACACCTAGAGAGGACTCTCCCACAACCCTTCAAATGCTATTAGCTTTGCTGAGTGTAAGAGGCAAGCACTGATCCCAGCTTAATACAAGCAACTTCTGAGATCTACAGAACTAGGAAGGAAACAGGAGTTGGCAGAGGTGTTAGGAAATCCCTCACAAAACAGTACCTCTCCAACCTTGATTTTTTCTGTTATGCAATTATGCCCTTAGCCTGCGTCAGGAACGTGTGAGAATGTGAGCACCACCAACCACCCTGATACCCAGCTCACAGCAGTGTCACAGGTAGTTCTGGTGGAGCTTTTCTGCACACAAATGCCCACTGACACCTAGATAGGGGCTATGGCTCACAGCACTGTGCTGCAGGTTTTCCTTCACGAAAGGAACCGTGAGTCTGTTCTGTAGGTGAGCCACGCTATTGGCTCTTTCCTGGATGAGACTTTCCCATCCAGAAGCCACTTACAGGGGCTGCAACGATCCACAGCCCTTAATGCATGAGCCAGAAGGATGTACTCATCAGCATGGCTGACTAAGGTGGAAGTCTCTTCAGGCAGGGAAAGAATTGGGAATGTTCTCAATGAATTTCAAGGGTTAAAAATGTGACTAAATTTTCTCTGTTCCTGGTCAAGAACTTTTCAGATGCGAAATGACGTAAATGAGGAACACTTCACAGGAGCATACGATGACAAACCTGACCAACAAATGCAAGGAAAGGCTGCAGTGTGAGCCCAGCCTGGTCAATGGCTTTCACTGACAGGTGTGCATAGAATGTGTGCCCATGGCCCAGGCCTGGTTCACCTGGTTCCGTGACTGATAGGGTGGGGGCCCACAGACCCATGCCTTGAGATGGGCCTAAAAAACACAGCAGCAGTGAGATTTAAGTCCCTTAAACTTTAAAGCAAACAGGGATTGCCACAGAGTGAGATTTCACAGGTGGTACGACCAGCACAAGGGTTGAGCTTGATAATAACTGATTAAATTTTAAAAAAGGATAATAAATCGAGTTTGATAATTGCTGACAAAGTGTACTTAACATACAGTTCCAACAAACTCAAGTTTCCTATCAGTGCTGCAATAACTTCTGTGCACGACCCCTCCTGCTGCAATATTAGGCCTCTGTTTGGTTTTTGGATGTAGAAATTTGAGCCTCCTAAATATCAGAAATCAGCTGACGATGCCAGCACTGCAGCTGAGGGCTGTAACTGGCCCATAGCTGGGCTGCTGTGCAAGCTCTGATTTCTGCTTGCTTGCTCTGCTTTCTGGCATGAACACAAACCTCTCCCAAGAGTTCAGATTCTCCCTGAGACTTGATCCGTTCCATTACATTTTTTTTTCACTTTGTTATGGTTTGAAACACAGCACAAATCAGGTGATTCTTCATCTTGAAGATGCATGTTCAAATCATTGAAATGGGCTGTCAAATCCACCAAAAAGGCTAACTAGGTAAGCCATTTCTCACCTTCACCTTTAGGAACATTGAACTGGTGTTTTTTCATAAGGCAGACAAGGTTTTAAGGGAAGATGCTGCTTTCCACAAAGCACAGAATTGATAATTATTTTTTTTTTAATTAGTAAGCAGAATTGGATACATCCACAGCCCATAACAATTCCTGGACCATTGATTCCACTGTTGTTCTTTCACACCCTTACTAGGCTTGGCAATAATCCCCAGTCCATAATCAGATATGGAAAAGCTGCAGTTAGGTTTGTCACAGGAAGAAACCTTCTGAAGTCCCTGCAGCAGTACAGTACATCAGTGCTGTTCCCAGTTCTTTAAAGACACCCGTTGAGAAGTGAATGAAGGAGGCAGGAGCTCCTAAAAACCCTGCCAATCTGAAAAGGAAGCTCCTTCCTGACCAGATCTGAACTACTGCCTCTAAAAGTTCCTGACACCAAGCAACTTGCTCTAATTGTAGGCTGCCGCCCTCACGCTGGGCACATGCAGAAGGAAGGAGCACACGCTTTGCTGGCTCCACGAGCCCCAGCACGGGGACACAGCGGGGAGCAGGGGCAGCCTGGTGGTAGGTGTGAGCAGCAGAGTCTCTTGGGTCTTGGCACTACATGGCAGATAAATGGCTCGCATCAAATTAGATCCCTGACAGATCTTTTCATTATGCAAGCTTTAATAGCAAATGGCACCGTTTCCTAAAAGAGTTTTATGGAAACATGATATTACGTTTACCTGGAAAAATGACAAGAACAAACCAGAGTGTTCATCCTTACGCACAAAAAGCACCATCCGTAAAGCAGCTACGCCTTTGTCTGAAGCATTTCTGTGAGAGTGGGTAATTAGTATTTCAAAGCCTGCTCTGATCAGCCACTGGCAGCTCACAAGGCACGTGCTCAGCTGCTTGGCACCCCTGTCAGCAGAGCACAGCTGACCAACCAATAAACTCTATTACACTTCTAATAGAAAAGTGATTCCACGTATCTTTGCCTTGCTGGCAACACTGCTTCCTTTCAGTGCACTGAGTCCTATCTGTAGGAGTAGGATCAGAAACGACGTCATTTGCATCCCTACAAGTGCTGTGGATTACTTGGAATTTTAGGCCAGTTTGCTTTCTTCAGGAAAAAACAACTGGACATGGATTGTCCCAGTGCAAGGACGGAGCCAGAGAATTATTTCCGTTACAAAATGTCCCCCCCTGCAAAATGTGTGCATGTCAACAACTAAGCAGCTTGATTTTTAATTTTATTCCATTGTCTTCTTAAACAAATAATTCATATGTTTACTAACACCCTGTGTCACCATTAATCCCAGCAGTGCTTTGCCAATATGTCACCATTAAACCCAGCAGAGCTTTGCCACTGTAAAAGCCAGTAGATCTTTGCAAATGTGCCACCACTAAACACAGCTGAGGTATGCCACAATTAAACCCAGCAAAGCTGTGCGAATGCTTCACCATTTAACCCAGCAGATCTGTGCCAGTGTGTCACCATTACAACCTGCAGAGCTGTGCCAGTGTGTCACATTAAACTCAGCAGAGCTGTGCAATGTGTCAGCACAAAAACCAGCAGAGCTTTACCAATGTGCCACCATGAAACCCAGATGTGCTGTGCCAATGTGTCAGCATTAAACCCACCAGAGCTGAGTCAGTGTTTCACCACTAAAGCCAGCAGAGCTCTGCCAGTGTGCCGAAATTAAACCAAGCAGAGCTGTGCCACCATTAAACCCAGAAAATGCTTACCACAGTGTCACCATTAAACCAAGCAGAGCTGTGCCACCATTAAACCCAACACAGCTGTGCCAGTGCTTCACCTCTAAACGCAGCAGAGCTGTGCCAGGGTGTCACCCTTAAACTCAGCAGAGCTGTGCCAGTGTGCCACCTTTAAACCATAACAGATATTTCACCATTAAACCCAGCAGAGCTTTGCCAGGGTGTCACCATTAAACCGAGCAGAGCTGTCCCAATGTGCCACCATTAGACCTAGCAGAGATGTGCCAGTGGGTCACCATTAAACCTAGCAGAGATGTGCAGTGAGTCAACATTGAACCCAACAGAGCTGTGCCTCTGTTATACCCAGCAGAGCTGTGCCAAAGTGTCACCATTAAACCCAGCAGAGTTGTGACACCATTAAACCCAGCAGAGCTGTGCCAGTGTGTAACCATTAAACTCAGCAGCTGAGTTGTGCCAGTGTGAGCATCTCACATGCTGCTTGAAGCCTGCTTAAAAAGCAACAGCAAGCCATTGCCTCCTTGGACAGTGGAAGTTTGACACTCACCCATGTGTACCTGCTCATTCCTAGGTGAATCTAAGGGGTCACAACCCAGAAGACTCAGACCCAGCAGTGGTGCACTGTGTGCTTCCTTCAGCGCAGAGTTTTCAGGAAGCATGAATCGCTGCAGGTCTGATGACAACGTTCCACAAGACAACAGTGATGGGGATAAGGAGCTCATCCACGTTCCTGCCCTCACTTCTCCTGGCTCTGCTGAAGATGCTGATCTGAGCCGAGCAGTTATCGCAGTCTCCAGCCTGGATTGTGAGCCAGTGTCTTTCCAGTGCAGCCCAGCCCAAGCAGAGTCCAAGTGCCAGGACAGCAGCAGCTCCACGAGGAGCAGGTGGGCATCACTGAGGAGCAGCCGAGCCACTTGGAGGAGGACTTAGAATCAGGCAGCCGGTCCCAGGCAGCGGGCAGCACACACAGGGGCGGTGCAGTCACGCTTCTCTCCAAACTCTGGACTTGGTTAAATCCGAGAAAACTTTTATGCCATGATGAGCAAACCATGCTATCAACCAAATGATGTCAAAACATTCTTTCTCACCCTTCACCTCCCTTTCCTGCACTCAAAGCAGCAACCCGCTGATCATCGGGGCTCAGTCTGCCATCAGAGAGTGTCAGTGGTCCTCTGAAGGCTTTGTTGGCTGTCAGAGAACTCTGCTGATCATCAGAGATCTTCACTGACCGTCAGAGGGCTTCATTGATCAAGGGTGACATCGGTCATCAGAGAGGAGATTTGAGGTGCCTAAGGGAGGGGATTTGGGGACTCCATGTTGGGTGGTGATGGAGGGGAAGCGGGACTGAAGGAGGAGGGCTGAAGCGGATCCAAGTGAGGGGCAATTGGCTGCGATAAGGGAGGAGGTAAAAGGAGAGCGACCTGGAGACATCGTGGCTGTGGAGGTGGAACAAAGGGTGAAGGGTTTGGCAGGAACTGGAAGGAGGAATTGGGAGAGAGCAGGGGGAGGGCATTGGGGCTGCTTGGCAGCATGGGGTGCTCCGTCCTTGAGGATTTTGGAGGAGGCAGCACAAAGGAGATGGAGAGGCCCACGGGTGCAGGATGTGGGGTGCGGGACCCCTCCCACCACCTCGGGGTGGCCTCTGCCAGGCAGGGACAGATGTGAGCGGTTCCCGCTGAGCATGGTGACAAGGACACGGACACACAGAGCGTGGCTTTGCTGAGGTCTTTGTTGATCATTGGAGGATGTCAGCGATCATCAGCGTCCTCATTCTTCTTCAGAGGGCTCCATTGGTCAGCAGAGGATGTCAGAAGGTGGCACTGACCATGGAGAAGCCTTGTCCCTGCAGGGTTTGTGCCCCAGGACTTTGGGCAGCAGGAGGGCTGGCAGCAGCCCAGGGCAGGATGTGGGTCCCCTGGGGACAGCAGCCACAGCCCCTGTCCCATCTCCACATGGCTCTGGTCTATCCCTAGGACGGCTCGAGACCCTGCTCCTCTGCACAGCCTCACAAAGCACGAGGTCTCGTGGCAGTGGGGATGGCAGTGGTCCCCTGAAAAGGGGTGGGGGATGGTGCCATCCATCCCATCCATCCCAGGCCCTGACGCCCAGTGCTCAGGGCTCCAGAGTGCCCCAGGGTCCCTCAGTGTCCCTGTTCCAGTGCCACGCTTATTGTAACAGACTTCTGCCTTACGTCCAATCTAAAGACTCTGCCCCTTGCTTTCTTGCTGCCCCCCCTTGAGATACTGAAGGCCACCCTTAGGAGGTCTCCCTGGAGCCTTCTCCAGGCTGCCAAATTCGATGCATATCATGAGATGCATCATAAAGACAAAGCAGTGGAATGTCTTTAGCCTCATGAAAATAATTTTAAAAAGGCAGATGGACTCTGCTATACAAGCTAGTTACATGACAGCAAATCTGACTGCAGGAAAATCAAAACCATTTCCTGGTGGTGACTGTAAAGCAATGCATGGAAAGCACAACAGGCATAATGTGTCCTGATTTAAAAAAAAAAGCAAAAAAAAGAAGGAGCAGCAGGTGCCTGTATCAGATGTCCGTGGCTGCAGAGGCTCGTAAGGCAGCAGAACCTTATGCTCACACTGCATACAAATGCTACAGAAGCAGAAACAAACCGGGCAGCTCTGGGTTCCTCCCGGGTAGGCAAAACTGCACAGAGATGCACCAGCTGTGTTTGGCAGTGCCCTCCCAGCCTCAGATTTCTTGTTCCCCTGCTCCTCATCCGATCCCACTGCTAAGTCAGGAACGAGATGCCCAGTGCTGCAGAGCATCGTGCAAAGCTGTGCTGGGACCTCCTGCCCTTCCTCTCCTGCAGCTCGGCGTGCAACCTCACCTCCTTCTCTAGCAGAGCTGCTGATCCTACACATGCCATCAGGATACTCCTCCAACCCAGAGCTCCTTCCCACCCTGACAAGAAAAACACACCAGCCCCACCACCGCCTGCACGGCCCGGCAGCAGGGAATGCACACAGTTTCATGCTGCTCCCCTTCCTCCAGTCCTAACAAAGAGACCTGAGGAGCACTGATTTGGAAATTGGTACAAAACACAGCAGTGTCACATTAAAATGCAATTTGTCTTTTCCTTGTCAGGGGTATTACAGCCCCATAGTTGTTCTAAGTTCATATACAGGAAGATAAAATACACATGTTCCATACACAAAAGCGAAGAGGAAAGATTGTGATGGGCTTCCCCAGTGAGAAGTATGATTTCAGAAAGGGACACGTACAGAGAACCCAGAGTGACATCCAGGCAAATGTAACAAGGACTGCTACAAAACCAATGGCGCGGAGAGAGAATTCACTGCCAGGAGTATTTCAGTGTCCAACGATGAAGATTCACAGTAGGTCTGCTCACAGGGCTTGCAAGGATGCAGATGCACGTCAGGATGTGCGCTGCACGTGGGAGTTCACAAGAAGAGGTTTGCAGGGAGTCTGTTGGCTTTGCACACGTGTGCACGCACGTGTTTGTGTGCAGTGAGGTCTTTGCACAAGGCTGCGCGGTAGGGGTGGCCCATGTGGGTGCGTGTTCATATGTGTGTGTACAAAGATGGACACGCACAGCCCTGTGCAAAGGGATGGGGCTGCAATGTCTGCACGGGGGTTTGCACAAGGGCAGGCCTGCACAGAGAACGCCGCGTTCAAAGGCACAGGGGGTGGAGCAGAGTGCAGTGGCCAGGTCCTGTGAGGCACCGAGCTCCACGGGCAACCTCAGGTGTCAGCAACAGCAGCAGCACTCGGAACAGTGCCTCGAAGAACAGCGCCAGGACGGGAGCTTGGTGGGCTGAAGCTGCGGAGATGCTGCTCTGGACCTGAAGTCGTGCACGGAACGCTGCTGGACAAATCGGGCCGTGTGCTCTTTGTGAATCTGTAATTGTGATCGTTTATTGATTGAGATCACCAGATAAGACACAGAGTGCCGAGTCGGGCGGCACTCGCAGCGCTGCCCTGGAACACCATGCGCTGCAGCTGCTGCCTTCTGATGCTCTTCCTTTCAGTCATTCAGCTGCAGCTTCTGCATCATCTCCACCAGGTCGTCCATTGCGGAGGACTGGAAAGAAACAAAGCAAGGGTAGAAATAGGACAGAAACAATCTAGGGAGATCTCCTTAAGAAGGTCTGATCAGTAAGATTCCAGAACGGCCCCATGCGGAACAGCACGCTCCTGCCATTCAGGGCAGTGTCATTACTTCCCACAACACGCTGCCTAAGATTCATGCTCTGCTCTGGGAACGCGGTTTCAAAGGTCGCAGTGCCTGACATGGCAAGCTACTTCATCACAGCACAACCCTGCAGCCATTGCCAACAGCATCCTTCTCAAGTGGGAGAAAGGCATCCAAGCTCCCCATGGCAGCTCTCACTGACAGTGTGATTTCCTCAACCACACAGCTGGGTGCTTTTCTGCGACATGGCTTCCCTTGGGATTCTTCAATCTCTTTGATGTCTGACAGACGGAGGCACTGAGAACAACAGGAGAGCGCGGGTCTGTGTTCACCAACGACTCACCTCTGTACGTGCAGCGGCAGCTCTCAGAGCAGCCTTCATCATTTCCACTCTCCTCTCTTTTTGTCGTTGTCTTCTTGCTAGAAGGCAAGAGAAAAGATGAATTCATTTTGTCAACAGCAAAACTGCAGAAACGTGGGTACGACAAAAACAAATGACAGAAAAAAGAGAAAGGAAATTGGACTAGGAAGCTTGACAGTGAAGGACATTTCCAGGGGGACGTGCAGAAGACCATCATGGAGCGAATGGAAAAAGATGGGCTTCCATATTTTGCCCTTTGGACTTGATAGCCTTCAACTCTTTCCCCCTTGACGGAGAAAGAAAAAGCAAAGCCAACCCCAAGCAAACTCAGTGTCTCGCCAAGGGCAGCAGCTCACCAGGGCGGGTACCACAGCACCTTCTTACCTCTCCGCTTGGAGCTCCGCGCTGCGGCAGGCCCAGGCTGTGCTGCTGGAGCCGCCACGCTGCCTCCGCTCCGACGCGTTCTCGTGGCGTTCTCCCCGCTGCACTCACTCCTCGCTCTCTTATTGGCACAGAACGGCTCTGCCAGTTGTTTCTCTTGCTCCAAGCCCTTGCGCTTTCTTCCAGCCAGGGTCGTGGAGACAGAATGGGGGTCCACTGCAGGGAAGGGTCTTCCCCCTGCTCCGGGACCTCTCTTGGGTGCCATGTTATGCTCTGCATTCCTCCTCAGACTTTCCGCAAAGCTGCGCTTCGCTGGAAGGCCGCTTGCATCACCTTCTGATAGAAAGGAAACAAGACATCTTTTTGGAGCAAGATTTTAGCACAGCCAGCTACTAACTTCTACTCTTCAACCTTAGTTTCTTAAATTGGCCTTGCTGCTGCTACAGCACTGTGCCATTTCTGCGGTCAGCACAGATCTGCAGTGTACTTTCTTCACTCCTCCACCACACACAGCCCTTTGTGCAGCCCTATTTAGAGGCAAGAACCCACACCACAGCTCACAAGAGCTTCTTACCTGTGGAGGCTTTCCGTTTCCCCCCATGCCCAGCACCATCCCATGGACGCGCAGGCTCCGTCCCTGCAACAGATTGTGCGTTGATGTCAGAGACACCAGGAGCAGCATTGTCCTGTTAGCCCATGTCCAACCCCCAAAAAACAAGACACTCTTCTACAGACAGAACAGAAACTGATGTTTAAACTGCAGTGTGCTAACAACAGCATTACTAGCCTCATTCCTGTTCAGATGGCAGCCAATGCACCCTACACTGCCTGACAGCTCTACATTCTGCAGAGCAATGGTGCTTCAGCAAACAAAATGCGGTCAGGTCAAAAAGTTGCGACACATGTTTTGGCTCTAAAAGGAATTCACTCAACTCTGCACCTGCTCACAAGTGATACTCAAAATTCATTCTTCTGGACTTCATGACAGAGGACTGAAGAAACTCACTTTTGCGTGGCAGTGAGGACGGTCCATCGCCATCGCGTCCCTCTGCGCGCTGCAGGGCGCTGTGGGATCCCTGGCAGCCTGCTGGCTGCTGCTCCCCAACACGGGGAACCGCGCCGCGCTGCTTCTGAGGAGAGAAAGGAAGAAATGTCGGTGGGGACGGGCAGCCAAGCTGTGCAGAGAAGTTCCAGATTGTGCCAGAGAGAGGACAGCAGAGTGCGAGGACATTGTTCATCTCTAAGGGAAAACACCACCGCCTGAGCTGCGCCCATGCCATTAGCCCAGGCTGTCAGCAGGCAGTGCAGAACCCAACTGGTTACTGAGGTAACAAAAGACCAGTAGGGCTCCCAGAAAAACGAAGCAAAAGAAACTTAGCCATACCTTTCCGCTCACAGAGCAGCAATTGGAAGCACGGTTGTCTCCGTGCTGAGACATGCCGCTGAAGTCTCCGAGGAAGCCCAAGTTCGGAGGCTCTCTCCACAGGAACTTCTCTCGCTCCTGGAAAGAGCTGGCTTCACTCTTCCTAGGGCTGCCTTGGTCCCCAAAATCTCCCTTTGGAGAAGAAACCTGCAGAAAGTATCAACCAGTAAAAATTAATGAGGAAGAAGCATTTTCCCAGCTTTCTTCCTTCATGCCATTCGGCCTCTTGAGGAGGGCAATGTCTGGAAACCAGCTGGCTGCAAGAGCTCCCGAATGCTCGCTCCAGCTTGTGTCTGACTGCCACGGCTCATGTCAGCAAGTGCTCTTCTCCATCTCCTCAGTAGCAATGCACCCAGCCATCCATGGGGCAGTGAGGCACAAGTTGCTCTCCGTGAAGTTTGCACTCTTCTTGCTTTCTAATGTCCGACATGAAGGTGGAGGCCTGGCAGTGAACTTCCAGGGAAGTAACAACATTTCATCATCCTAACTGAAACACGGGATGGAACCTCAACAAAAACCCATTTCCCCTGGAAACAGCCGTGCTGAGGGGCACTGCTGGAGCTGGCAACTCCTCCCCAGCTCAGCTTTTCTGCTGCCACACCTCCCGGCACCCAGCCAGCACCAGCCCCAGCTCACCTGGTCAGCCTGCTCAGCCGGAGCTGTGCCCAGCTCACGCACACGCCGCAGCGCTGCTCCCAGTGGGCTCTCACAGGAAGATCTCTCGAGAAAAACACACAGCTCAGTCTCCGCGTGCAGGACGCTCACCAGAGCACCGGCTCTGCTCACCAGCTGTGGCAAAACGCTCCCAGCCCAGTGAATATTGTGACCTCAGCAAGCGCCCGCATCACCGCTGTGCTTT
>NW_024884626.1:0-13451 GCF_019232065.1 Centrocercus urophasianus
ATGGGGGGATGGAGGAGAGTATGGGGGATATGGGGGCGATGGGGGGGCTATGTGTGGGAATGAGGGGAAATGGGGGGGTTGTGGGAGATAGGGGAGATATGGGGGGTATGGGGGATGGGGGGGACGAGGAGGGATGGAGGGAATGGGGGGAATGGAGGGGTAAGAGGGGATGGAGGGTGTAGAGGGTTGGGGGGAGAAAGGGGGATTTAAAGGGGCATGGGGGGCATGGGAGGGAATATGGTGAAATGGGGGTTGTGGGGGATAGGGGGGATGGGCAGAGGATGGGGGGAAATAAGGGGGTGGAGGGTTTGGGGTGGATTTAAGCTGTGTGAGGGGGGTTGAGAGGGAAAGGGGGAGTTGGAGGGATGGGGGGGTGGGGGGGATGGGAGTTATGGGGGGGAATAAGGGTGGTGGGGGGGGTTGGGGGGATGCAGCATATGGGGAGTTGCTAAAAGAAGACGTGTGCAGATTCTTCTATCTGGCCGCTTTATACGCCAGCAGCAGACATTAAGAGAGATGGCTGCAGAGCACAGGCTGCATTTCATGGTGTGCATTTCCAGTCTGGCTCTAACAGTGCGCTCTCCTAAGGATCGTCATTTAGGTCTCATTAGCTCTTGTTAAAAGACAAGATTTCAACTTTTGCCATTAGATGTACAAATATATTATTGACACCTTGTAGTCCAACATCTCTACAGCAGCATTTCTAACTGCAATCTAAAAAAACTACAATGGAAAGAACCTCTGCATGCACTAAAAAGCACATAGAGCTTAAAGGTACGTTAAGAAAGCAGGGATTTTTACACTTCCCCTCTTGCCTATCAACTTAGAGTAGCGACATCAACAATATCTGAAACAGTAGGAAAGGATTATAAATGCTGGTGCTCAGTGACAGTAATAGTGACCAGAATGTCTGAATTACAGCAACAGAAACTTTTTACATGGACAGTGCACAATTTTTACATGAGAAAATTCATGCAGCTGCTGCTGTGACCAATATATGGATAAGCAGCCCTTAAAGTACTTGAGATAAAGTGCTGCCGAAAAGGATCAATAAGAGGGACCCAGGAGAAATAACAAAGGGATCTATGGAGAAAACACTGGGAGGACAGAATTACAGTGGGCCTGTTTAGTAGCTGATATCCTGCAAAGTATATTTCTCCTGAAAAACATCAGAGACACAGGCATCACTTTATACAAATGAAGAGGCAATGAATTACAAACTGTAATTTCTTTGTCCTTTGAGGAGGCTCTTTGTCGATCGGTAGGACCTGCATTTACACTACATGAGGCCAATTTCCACGTGCTGGAGTTTTCCCTCCTGCTGCTTTCATTCTTCCTGCCTGTTCTGCTTTGCCTGAAGGAGAGAAGGGGAGTTAATGAGCTGCATTTAAGATATACTTTCCCAGCAGCCAAATAATCGTGATTATTGTTCTTAGTTTTGACTCAGATATTCAGGCATGCGTAAGACTTAGGTTCATACACCTGGGTTTGCTTGATTCCTATTTCAAAACCCACAGCCACCTGCAAAGCACCCAATACAAATTATGGATAGTGTTTGCAGTGTTTGCCTTTATCTGGTGCTGAAGCAGCTGCTGAAACGTTGTCCACTCTCCAAATCCCTGAGTGGAGCTGTATTGCACAGAGGATTTCTCCTCGGAGCAGAACTTCCCACCAAACACAAAAATGCATGACCTCATAGGCCACACACTCTTCTGCATGCAAGTGAAGCAAGAAGGGAAGCGGGGGCACCCAGCACTGCCATTGACTCATCTCTCCACAGCATTCATCCTCCACTCAGTTCTCCATTCAGCTCCTCACCCCCGTGGGAGGAACAGGGTTTTCTGGGAGCCTGAGACCACTGCTGCCGTGGATGAATACGTTGGATAAGCCAAGTTCTCCTTCCTGCATGCTCCCCAGTGTTCTAGCAGGTGCCCCACTCCACACAATCCCCTTGCTGCCCTTAGTCCAGCTCTCTGTGAGTATGGGGTAGTGTGGCGGTGAGGAAGAATGCTTAGGAAGAGATTTGTTAACAAAGGCAAGTTACACCTAATGCCCCTTGCAGCTGCAACACTTTGCATTTGAACTGTCAAGGATCTGATCTCTTGCTCCCTGGTATGTGCTGCATCTTCAGAGGTTGATGCTGTGTGGCATGAGGTTGTCTCAGCCCTTCATTGATTAAGCTGGAGAGCTCTGAGGTGAGGCTGGAGCCTCTCAGCCCATTCTGATAGCACCTTGCCTGATTCAGACCACATACAGACCACCTGATCAAGGGGAGGCTGTTGACGAGGCTTTCTTGCTCCAGATGCGTGAGATGTCTGGCTCACGGGCTCTTGTCCTGGTGGGGGACTTCAACCATCCGGACATCTACTGGGAAAACCACACGGCGAGCTGCAAGAGCTCCAGAAGGCTCTTGGAATCCATTGACGATAGCTTTCTGGTTCAGGTATTAGACAGACCGACCAGAGGTGAAGCATTGCTAGACCTGCTGCTCACCAATGCCGAGGAGATCATCAAAGGCGTCAAGGTTGGAGGCTGCCTGGGCTCCAGCGACCACGCCCTGGTTGAGTTTGTGATCTCAAGCGATGTGGGCCTGGCAAAGAGCAGGATCAGGACACTGAACTTTAGAAAAGCAGACTTCAAGCTACTCAATGGATTGCTGGCCAAGATCCCCTGGCGCGCTGCCCTCAAAGACAAGGATGTTGAGGAGAGCTGGCAGCTCTTCAAAGATGACCTCCTGGAAGCACAAGAGGTCTCCATTCCTCTGAATAAGAAAGTGGGCAGGCGAGGTAGGAAACCGGCATGGCTCAGCAAGGACCTGCTGAGAGAACTGAGGGTGAAGAAAGGGGTGTACAAGCTCTGGAAACAAGGCTGTATCACCTGGGAAGAGTACAGGGATGCCGTCCGGACTTGCAGACGTGGGATCAGGGAAGCCAAGGCGCAGGCAGAACTGTACTTGGCAAGGGATGTGAAAAACAATAAGAAAACCTTCTACAGGTACATTGGCCAGAAGAGACAGGCCAAAACGGGCGTACCTACTTTGGTAAATTTAAAAGGAGAACTGGCTTCAACAGATGAAGAGAAAGCTGAGGTGCTGAATGAGTTCTTCACCTCGGTCTTCACTGGTGGCCAGGATTCTAGTCTTTTTCCCGTCCCTGAACCCTGCATCCCCAAACCTCTATGTGGGGACCAAGGAGGGCAGAGCAAGTCCGACAGTGCCTCCTTAGACTGAATGAATACAAGTCTATGGGGCCGGATGGCGTGCATCCCAGGGTCCTGAAGGAGCTGGCTGAGGTGGTTGCCGAGCCGCTCTCCACCATATTTGAGAAGTCGTGGCTGTCAGGTGAGGTCCCGGATGACTGGAGGAAGGGTCACGTCACTCCCATATACAAGAAGGGGAGCAGGGAGGACCTGGGGAACTACAGGCCGGTGAGTCTCACCTCCGTGCCTGGGAAGATCATGGAACAGATCCTCCTGGACGACATGCTTGATCACATAAAGAATGAGCATGTGATCCGAGACAGCCAGCACGGCTTCACCAAAGGAAGGTCATGCCTAACTAATCTTGTGGCCTTCTATGATGGAGTGACGGCATTGGTGGACGAAGGGAAGGCGACCAATGTCATTTACCTGGACCTGAGCAAGGCCTTTGACATGGTCCCCCACCACATCCTCATCTCCAAATTGGAGGGAAGTGGATTTGATGGGTGGACGACCCGATGGATAAGCAACTGGTTGAAAGGCCGCAGACAGAGGGTGGTGGTCAATGGCTCTATGTCCAGGTGGAGGCCGGTAACAAGTGGTGTCCCCCAAGGGTCTGTCTTGGGACCGGTGCTCTTTAACATCTTTATTAATGACATCGATGAGGGAATTGAGTGCACCCTCAGCAAGTTTGCTGACGACACCAAGCTGAGTGGTGCGGTTGATACGGTGGAAGGAAGGGATGCCATTCAGAGGGACCTCGACAGGCTGGAGGGCTGGGCTCGGGTGAACCTAATGAGGTTCAACACGGCAAAGTGCAAGGTTTTGCATTTGGGCCGGAAGAACCCCAGGCACCCGTACAGGCTGGGAGGAGTGGTCCTTGAGAGCAGCTCGGCAGAGAAGGACCTGGGGGTCCTGATGGACGAGAGACTGAACATGAGCCAGCAGTGCGCTCTGGCAGCTCGAAAGGCAAATGGGATCCTGGGCTCCATCAGGAGAGGGGTGGTCAGCAGGGAGAGGGAGGTGATTGTCCCTCTACTCGGCTCTTGTGAGGCCCCATCTGGAGTCCTGTGTCCAGGTGTGGAGCCCTCAGTACAAGAAAGACACTGAGATTTTGGAAAGGGTCCAGAGGAGGGCGACTAAGATGATCAGGGGGCTGGAGCACCTCCCCTATGAGGACAGGCTGAGGGAGTTGGGCTTGTTCAGCCTGGAGAAGAGAAGGCTGCGGGGTGACCTCATGGCAGCCTACCAATACCTGAAGGGAACCTACACCCAGGAGGGGAGTAAACTCTTCAAAAGGGCTGACAACAGCAGGACTAGGGGAAATGGATCCAAGTTGAAGGAGGGAAGATTTAGGTTGGATGTTAGGGGGAAGTTCTTTACAAGGAGAGTGGTTAGGCCCTGGAACGGGTTGCCCAGGGAGGTTGTGGATGCCCCGTCCTTGGACGTGTTCAAGGCCAGGTTGGATGGGGTCCTGGGCAACCTGATCTGAATGTGTGTGTTTGGTGGCCCTGCTGGGCAGGGGGGTTGGAACTACATGATCCTTGAGGTCCCTTCCAACCCGGGTGATTCTGTGATTCATCTCAGGGGTCGGGACCTGAGCACAGAAATGTAAGAAATTCAATAGATATATAAAATGCTCACCCACCATAACAAGGATTCCCTCTTCCATTGAGCCAGAAGAAAGAGGGAGGGGAAAAAAAAAAAAAAAAAAAAAGAAAAAAGGAAAAACATCACTTCTGCCACTTAAAAAAGTCTGTAGAGCTGTAACAGGAGAACTGAACAGATTTCCCTCTCAAAGGTTTTCCAGTGGGATTTGTTTCATCTCTTGCATTTTGCATTCTGCTCCAGCCTTAAGCAGAAAACACACAGCTGCAGAGCACAGTGTGTCAGCAGTGCACTAGCAGAGCTGCAGCTGATTGCCTGCTCAAAGTGCTGCCCAGCCACAGCTCCAGCCCTGCATCCAGATGGTCTGCAGGGCTGAGAGGGGCTGTGAACAGCTACAGTGCTGGGAGGAGGGGCTGTGCCCAGCTCCCACCCTCATCTTTGGCCCTAGCTGTTCTGAGAGCTACAATGTTGGCACTTTGTCTGCCTTTTTTTTTTGCGTCATGCCAGAGCACTCCATTGTTAGATCAGCAAATGGATTCTGTAGGACCTGTCGCGAAGCAGATGGACAACCTTAACTTTTCTGGAACACTTTACCTTTGGGAAGGGGGAGGTGCACACAGGGCACTGTGCACTACAGCTGCTCAGCACATTGCTTTAGAAAGAGAGGAAAGAGAGGATTGTCTAAAATAAAATTCCACTCCAGATCTCTGCCTCCGAGATTCGTGTATTTTCCATATGCTTGTCTTTTTTTTCTTTACAGCTATATTTCACAGAAAACAAAACAAAAAGATCCTGTCCTATGACACAGAATGATCTGTCTCCCACAGACCAAGAATTTTACAAGATTTACATGGAAAGCATCAGTGAGCGAAGGTCCCTGTTCTACAAGTCACCCAGACATCCAACTATGAATTGTTTCAATGGCAATCAGGCGCACTGCTATAGAAACGGGCTTACAAAATAGGGCTTCATAGTCCTGGATATTGCAAGCATTAGATCCATATTGGTTGAACTCCCTAAGAAAGTCACATAAGCAGAAGTACACACGAAAGTAGAACTTATTTTAGTTCAAACTCTGGTACATAAATACAGGAAGGTTTTACGGTTGTTAGGATCTTTTGCTTTCATGACACTACAAAACGTCATAGGAAAACAGCAAAATCCTAGCAGTTTTCATTAACAGATTCTTACTAAAAAAAAAAAAAAAAAGGGGGGGGGGGGGGGGGTTTTAAAAGTAGGATAGAACAGAACAGTACAAAAGGAAACTTGTGAAGGTATATCAGTTTTGTGAGAACCTGTAATAAACAATGTGGATTGCTCATATCTGAGTCCATACAAGGACCCAGTCGGACCGAGAGTGCTGGAAGGAAGCTCGTGCTGCACAGAAGCTGCAAGGAAGTTCAGGCTGCAAGAAGTGCTGCGCTGAAAGAAGCAACCCCGTGTGGAGTCCTGCTTTTCTCTGGATAAGGAACAGCTCCAAGGTGGATGGAATGTATTTAGGGGTCTCTTGAGGGGTTTTTGCAGGGTAGATACAGAATTTGTTAAAATTAGGACTAGTTTGGCTCATTGCCTTTTTGTGTGTTTCGATTTGTGTTTCACACTTGTTGCAGTGTATACAAAAATGATACAGGATGCTTATGAACCGTGCCTTCTTTGTTAATAAGGAAGGGGGAGATGTGGGGAAAGATGTAACTGTGAGCAAGTCAGCCAAGAGTCTATCAGACTCCTTGATGGAGCCTATCACCGTGAAACCTTGGGAGTCTGGAGTGTAAGACTGAGAGCAAATGGGCTCTGTTTGCGTCTAAGGGCAAACAGGAGGTTGTGTCTGTATGCACTGTTAACCTTATCACACTTAAGAAACCTTTCATCCTTTATCACTATTGTTTGGGAGAAGCTGGGCCAATTAACTGAGGAGGGGGACAGCATTTTCCTGCTTGTAAGTGAATGGTACATCAGATGTGTGTTGAACACCATAAAGCAGAACTATTCGGAGAACGATTCTGATGCTACAAGAAACCGTGCGAGCTCTCTAACTCGGCTGAGCGCCGACAATTGGCGCCCGAACAGGGACCCGAAGCCGGGCCCGACTTGAAGACTGACCGCTCCGGAGCACGCTGAGAAAAGCGTGGCAGGTGCCGAGAAAAGCACGGAGCACGCTGAGAAAAGCGTGGCGCTGAGAGAAGCGTGGCACACGCTGAGAAAGGGCGCAAAACACGCTGAGAAGCACGGCAGACGCGGAGAGAAGCGCCACAACCTGAGGATTCATCGCCCCGACAGCTCGGAGTGCCTTTCTCCGGACCGTTGCCGTGGGGATTCATGTGAGCTCCGAACAAAAGAACGTCCGAGTTACTTTGCAGATTGTTCTGAAAAAATGGGAAAAGACGGTGCCCGCTGCCGTTTTACAGCAGGTGCTGCTCTGGGCTGCCAAGAGTGACCCCTCGATCGCAAATCAGACCATTTACGACCCCGAAGTAGGGGACCGGGTCGGGGTAAAGCTATGGGACGCTGCTGCTGCGGGTGGTAAGACAGCGTTCGGGGAGCTGCAGACTCGGAGAAAGCTCTTTGAAGCGCTGAAGAGCCACTGAAGATCGCAGTCTGACAGCCCCAGTCTGCCTGAGGGCGAGGGAGCGGCTGGTTGCCCTGCAGATCAGCCCACGATACCATCGGCTGCCCGGCCGCCGCCGTCGGGTGGGATTTTCACTGCCGGAATCAGGTGAACGGGAATGCTCATTTCCCACTGATAACCTGGGGGAGAGGAAGAATCTTGGGGATATCCTGTACTGGTTATTGTCACTGTCTTTGTGATTGGTAAATGCTTATGGCAATGAAAGTGTAAATGTAAATGGCAGATGGAAATGTAATGGTTAATGGTATACGGAGGTGGAATTGTTAACAGTGCGCAGAAGTGTGAATGTTAGTGCTGTATGGAAGTGCAAACATCAGTGCTGCATGGAAGTGGAATTAGGAATGGTACATGGAAGCGTAACTGAGGGTACAAATAGTGGAACTGTGAAAAACAAAACAACGAAGACAAAAATCAGCACAAAGTTTAAAGAAGAGCAGCGGGTTAAAATATTCAAGTCTGTGATCTGCTCCAGCCAAAGCAGATCAGTGCCGGCAAGAGAACGCATCCCCGCACTGCTCCTCCCCCCGCTGGTAACCAGAACGCAAACGAGGCGTTAATGGCGAGTGGGGACGAAAACAAAAGACTGGAAGCGAGAAGAGCCTTGATCTGCAGATGTAGGAAACTCGGTATCCCAGTGTCAGCACGGGAAGCCTGAGGAGGGAGGAGCTGAGAGAAGGGCTCTAGGACCCAGAGATCTCCGCAGGAAGAGCTGGGAGGGGGGGCTGGCAGGGCCCAGGAGGGTTCTGCCCTCACTGAACAGAAGAGCAGCTTGTGCGAAAAGCGGCGCTGCGTCTGGTAACAGATGCGATAGCAGTGAAGGGTGGAGAAAATGAAGCTGAGGAAGAAATGACAGCAAGGTGTGGAATTCGTAGCAAACGCTGAAGCAAAATGTGGTGTTCTTACTGCAGTAAGTGGTGAGTTTGTAACCAGACGGGAAACCACTGGCAAAAGTGAGGTTTGCTTTGTTAAACGTTTGCAATCTAGTATAGTTAAACAGGTAGCCATACACAGATTGTTGTACATGCCAAATTAATCCAAACCTTGACTAGGCATGATTTACTAAAACAACAATGCCACAGCCGATATACAAAGGTCTGGGCTCTCAGCTGCAGAGGGCAGCAGTAACCTTCCCACTGAAATGTGGCAGGTCTCCCAGTAAAGAAATACTCACGGGTGGACTGTGCATGCCCTTCAAGGCTCAAACAGGCTCAGAAGATCTTGAGAGGATCTTAAGTAAAATTGCACCCAAGTGAACTAGGAGAACATGAGGGTTTCTGCCTCCAAGGAAACAGACACAACTTACATGCCCAATGCTTACACATTTTCTTACTCCTCTTGTCTGGCCACCTTGTGACAATACACCCTGTTTAGTGTTTATTTCTTACATTTGTATTATTCGTTGAGTAATAGCTTCCAGCATGTGCACCCAAGCAGAGAGCAGTTATTGAGTGAGGTGGTCAGAAGGGCAGCAGCTCCTGGCTGGCCACGTGCAGGGGTTTCTCAGCCATGTTTGCCAGCGAGGTGTGAGCACAGCTCCTGGGGGTAATTTTTGGTCACAGAGCCCTGCAGTGCCCGGAACAAAGCCAGCAGCCCGGCCCTACAGAGACCCATGCCAGGTGGGGTTGGGGCTGCAGCAGCCTTGCCTCTTCCCAGTCCTAGCAAACAGCAAGTCAGTCCAACAGCTCTGCTTACAGGAGAACCCGAATTTACTTCAGGCACGTGGTCCTGGAATCTGGAAAACCCTGATGTCTCCAGGTGCAGGCAGTACTGGCAAGCATCGACATCAGATGGTTTATACACCTGAGCTGCCTAACAGGAAAGGAACGGTGCCATTGTGTGCCTAAACTGAGCCCATCAGGCAGTTGTAAGCTAGTTGAGTCCTCAGAGTCCAAAGTGAGTGGAAATTTGCTACCACACTCCATGAGTGGTTAAGGTAACTTAGTTTCAGCAAGTTTTGCATTAGTAATAATGGAAAAAAAAAACAACACCCAAACAATTATGATAGGTGCTGCAAAAGAAACTCCTCTTCATCTTTTGGATGGAAAGTCAATGACTGTGTGCAATTTCCCCTGTAATGCTGCGGGGCCCTCTTCCACTCCACTGTCTCTGCTGTCTGGCACAACGGGAGAGCTGCTGTGGCCTTGTGTCCGCACCTGTGCCTCCTCCAGGGTGAGTAGCTTGGTGGGAGGAAAAGAAACCCACAGGGACTCGGGCCACAATTAAGAACTGTGTCCTGTAAAGCAAAAGCACAGATCAGAGGAGGATCAGCAAGCAGCAGCACAGCCATCACAGCTCTGGGGGAGGTGCTGTGTTTTTCTAAGGCTTGGTTATCCTAGCTACTGCAGGATGATGTCAAAACAACCATTTTGTCACAGGTATGTTTATGGCAAAGGACAGACATACTCATAAGTGAGAGCAGCTTACTGTATTTAAGCAAGCAAACAAAACTCCTAAAAAGTGAGGACAAGTCAGTCAGAAACCTTCACTGCCATACTTGAATCAATCTTCATCTGCATGCAAAATATTGTCATGATAACGACAGTTTTCTTCTTATGAGGTCTGGGTTTGCTCTCAGCATCCAGCAACAGGAAACGCTGCACACGACTGCAGCAGCTGCAACCCAGCGTGCAGGTGGACACAGAGAACTGAATCTGGCCGTGCCTTGCTCTCGGCCTGCTTACAGCCTATGCTTGTTTTTGCAGACAAACATTTAGATTTCTACCACAGTAGCCCACAGTGCCAGCTGCCAGGATCTCTGAAGCCTCTCAGTGCAGGGCAGTGCAGGTGAGCGCGAGGAGTCTGCTCTAAGAGCTGTCCCTGTTTGTCCTTTGTGTGCTCACAGGGGCTGCCTTGCCAGAGCAGTATTGCCAAGCTTAGCTGATCCTCTGTGACATCCCCTGACCCTTCTGCTTGTGGGAAAGCAGACAATGTGAACGTCTGAATCATTAAACAACTGGCCAAGGTGATATGCTCCGTTCTACAGCCTGGATCATCACATGGCTCAGGTGCTTTGCATGTCCATCTTCCCCTGGCAGAGCTCAGCCTGCTGTGGGCTGTTCCTGTTCAACCAAGCTTACCCCTGCATCCTGCTGACATAAAAACTGCCTTCCAGTAGGAACAAAAGCTGCACTTACAGCAACTGTGCTATAAAAAGAAGAGCAACACTTGTATCAAACGGCAAGCAGCAAATACTCTGAAAAAGCAGTTATCTATACTCCACCAGTGGCAATAACTGCAGTGACTGCAAATCTCATTGGAAGGTCGGGGTATCAAAGCAGATGGAACAAACTTAGCGCTCCTTTGGAATAATAATTGTTTGTGCTCTTCACACTTACTCAACAAGCAGAGGAAACTTTCTTCCTGGTGCAACTCTCTTTCTTTCCACTGGACCAGGTGCACTTATGGTCTTAGCAGTCACTCAAGGACAGCTGTAGGTTCCAGGGCTGAGCACAAACAGCTTGCAGTTATTTCCTCACTCTTAGCACCTAAGCTCATCCTAAAGCCTCTGCTGTGCAGGCAGAGAACTGGGCAACAGCTGCAGGGCCCGTGCAGTCTTTGCTGTGCAGCTGGACAGCCCTGCTGATTAACTTACAGAGACTGTGCAGAAGAAACAACCATGAAAGCAGCTGTCAGAATATCTCCCATTAAGAGCAAGACTTCTGTTTCTCAGCATCAATGCTAATGAATACCAAGAGCCTTCTTTAAATCTGCTGTTTGCCATTTGTCTTCTAAGATGCTTGTAAGGATCACGCACTGTGTTGTACTGCAAGACAGCTCAAGTGGGAAAGCACACAGAAGCATTGAAGAAAGTGATTTTAGAAGGAAAAGAGAGAGTAGGGAGAAAGATTTAAGTTACTCTGTGCAGCTTGTCAGTGTGTGGACCTAACAGCAGCAGCCAAAATTTCAGCTGTATGTTCTCGTAGAGCATCCCTGGCTTCCCAGAAAGATACTGGTAGCCACATTTGCCATATTCTTATATCAGTCCAGAAGTCTGTTGTCTCCTCAACAGTAAAAGCATATGTCAAGTATCTTGGTGGAGATCTGGATTTGATCAAGGTGTCTGATCAAGGTAAAGCTAATGGAGGAAGATGCTCACCTGCTCCATCTCCAAAGAACGGGCTGGATTTGGAGTGGAAGAGAACATCTGAGTGGTTCAAGATGAATTCCACAACGGCCAGCTGCATCTGCACCTCCATGAAGGCAGCTCTTCTGCTGATGCAGGCAGACTCACTCTGCTGTGACCTGAAGAAAAAACAGATGAAGTAAAACTGCCAACAGACAAAAGACTGGGAAGGCAACTCTGGCTGTGCAAAATATGTTGATTTTGGAGGGGAGGGTCTACAAAGGCTGCGTGTGTTTATTTTGAGGTTTCTTTTCAACACTGTTTGCAAGATGTCAAGCATGAGTCCACTCTGATGTTCTTTTCTTATCTGGCCTCACATCCTGCTTTCCTGCATTGCTATACAATGGGTAACCCTTATCTTGTCCTCTCTTAACTCACGCAAGCAGGAGAGCACGCAGAAAGCAGCTTACATCTTTTACGCCCTATAACTCGACACTTATCTCTTTCTCCCCTGGTTCCTCATTGGCTGAGTACTTCAGGTTCACAATGTTCCCGACGCTCAACTAAACCTATGGATACTGGATGAACATCAATTATTGCTGGCTAAGCATATATCGCTAATTAGTTAACTTCTCACACTTGCTCACTCAACACTCAGTCCTTGTTTCTGGACTTCTGCTCGTCCCTGCATAGAGATAAGCTTGGAAGGAGGACAAGGGGGAGTATCTTGATGCCTGCCTGTTGCATCCCAACCTACCCACAGAGCCAGGCAAGCCAGCCTTGCGTAGAGGCCCTGGCTTCTTTGATGTTTGTTAAGTCTGTTTTTCTTTTGCTGAGGGTCTCTTATCCAAACAAAATAGCCCTACAACATGATTTCTAGTCCATAATACTATACCTACACTATTTGGAACATTTAAGAGCTATTGCAGTTTTGCAAGCAAGAATTAATCACACAATTCAGCAACTGTATTTCTAAAGTAGGTTACTAACATATATGGTATTTCTACTTTTTCACATCAGCTATTTCTAAGGACAAGTTACTAAACACAAGTACACTGTGCTCTGCTTCTTCAGATCAATTCCCTCCTCTTAATATCTAATGCAGGAACAACATTCCATTCCTACAGCCTTGAGCAGGGATGTCTCTTGATGTCACACCTGCACAGAGATCCTTTCCACCTTGATGTCAAGACACCTTGCTGGTACGGATCCTCGGTAAGCAACTAATAGTTTGGTTTGGAATTTGTCAGCTTCACTAAGGGTACATCTATCTATCTGTCTAGGATCCCTTAGACACAAACTGTCTGGGACTAGGAGTGGATCCAGCCGTGCTGGGGAACCTTACCTCTGTGCATTGAAGAGTTCACACAGCAATGGGGTTGGCTCTGATCCTCATGACACAGCAGGAGAGCATCCTGTAGATGTGTGTGTTACCCTGTCCTCTCTGTGGATAATCACCCAAAGAGAAAAACCCAGTGAGGCCACGGGCTACTCATCTCCAGCATCACATCCCGTTCAGACGTAAATAATTCTCACCTCATGGACTCAGAGCTTCCCCTTTAAACTGAAATCGGTCGGGTCTGCCGTACAGAACTCCAAAAGGACTCAAGCATTCCTTACATCTTGATTTTACCCTCATCCTTGTTGCCTGCTACCCGTGTAAGTTCTCCTCCTGCTGAATTTCAGCCACGTGCTTTCATCTGGCGATTTCCACGTGCCCCTCGTGCTCAACAGGCTGTGTGCAATTCCCAGCTGATGCCCACGGTGTGACCGAGCTGCCGCAGCACTCACAGCACCGAGCACCCTTTGTCCAACGGCATCGCAGCAGGCGCCCGAATCGAGGTACGATGTCATTTCACAGTGCTTGTATACTCGCCCTGTTTGTGCTACAGGGAAAAGCCACCGACCAAGCTGAAGCAGCGTCTGCCAGCACCACGGCGTTCCCCGAGTTCTGAC
>NW_024884627.1:0-24415 GCF_019232065.1 Centrocercus urophasianus
TCTTTTCTTTTCTTTTGTTTTGTTTTCTTTTCTTTTCTTTTCTTTTCCTTGCCTTTCTTTTAAAAACAAATTCTAAAATGCTGCATCAAACTGGTTGAAAACAGAGATACTCTTAGAGCAAAGTCTGTCATTTCTCACATCAATATCAGAATGCTCTGCAGTCCCCTTCATACTGGCAGAGTTTTATAGGGAGGGGTGGAGAACAGAGCTTGAGGGAAGCAGTTTCTAAAACGTGAAAGACTGAGGAGATGCAGGCCATGAAGTAGTGACTTTATCAGAGTAAGCTTGCAAATAAAATGATTAAATTAACTGCAGCATAATTTGGCTTGATCTCTGGGACTATAAGCTGTTTGTTCATGCTTATCTTATGATGTGCCAGGACTTTTTCAGCAAAACTTCTTCCCAGGATGCTGGTCTCCTCTTCCTACTCTTGCAGGAGTAGGCCATCCCAGGAGCAGGATCTAGTGTTTGGTTTTGTTCCATAAAAAAGTCCTCGTTGGCTGATTCCTGCAGCATGCCTAGGTGTCTCTGAATGGCAATCTGAGATGTACACATCAAGTGGGAGTTTTTGATGCACATGCCTCAGATTCTTCCTTCAAATCATTGTTAAAAATATTGAATAGGATGGATCCAAAGAGGGACTTTTATGTTGCCCTGCTTGATACTAGCTGCCAGGTAAAGTGTTCCCCACTACCCACTACACATGGAGTCTGATCACCCAACCAGGTTTTCAGCCATCCAGTAGTGCACCTATCTAGACAGTAACATTACAGTATGGGTATAAGAATGCAATGATGAGCTCTGTTGAAACCCTGAACTAAGACATGCTAAAATCAAGAAGGCAAAGTAGCTGGTTTTTGCTTATACACAGTTCACAACCACATCTAGTCATTCTATCATAAAAGACAGTAAAGGTCAAGTATGTCTTAACTGGGATAGACATTTTCTTTCTATTCCAAATTAATTTTTACTTTTCTTATGCCCAAAAAATATTCCCAGGAGAATAAACCCCATGGCTTTTTCTCAGAAAACAGTGAGAGATAAATTCATGTTTAGTTCGTTGGCTCTTCTTTCTCGTCCTGATGATAATTGCAACATTTTGTATCATTGTGATTCTATGATTCTACGATTAGAAGATTTTCCCCAAAACTTTCAAAGGTGATAGAAATCAGCCTTACTGTGACTTCAAGCATCTTGCTCACCATCATGCGATGCAGCTCCATCAGGCCCTTGGACCTCAGGGGCCCTGGCTCAAGATTTCTTGAAAGATCCCATAGCTGATACTCGTTTATGGCTGGTAGCACATCTTCTTGAGCCCTGACTGGGAAATACAGAGTACGTCAGCCTTTTCTGCATCCACTGTCGCTTAATCACTCTCCCCATTTATCTGAATGACAATGCATTCCTGTTTTGTTCTTCTACTGCAGATAGATATTCATCTTGTTGTCCTTGGTGTCCTTTGGCAATTTCAACCTTATCTGAGCTTTGTATTTCTTTGAGAGTGTCCCTGCATGCTCAGCCCATATTTCCATGTTCTGCTTTTGTTTTCTGCTCTCATTTCCATCAGTGTAAAATCCTTTGTGCTGGGTTTTAAGACATGCATTCTTTTTCACTTGAGAAAGATCCTCAGTTTTTCCTGAATGTCTGGATGAACTATTCTTGAGCTTGGAGGAGATTTCTCCTGAAGACTTGCATTGCCACTTTACTGCTGCAGCTTCCCATTGTTTTCATCATTCAGACACAACCTTGCCTTAAATCAGCAACAGTTGTCCCTACCATCTGGCATTCAAATTGTTTTTCATGTACTGCTACATTATTTACTGCTGTGCAACAAAGGCAAAATGCTGACAATATTAAAAACATGTCAATTTTTTTTGTGCGTGTGATTGGTTTATGAGATACCTATCTTTCTATACATATGTTTCAAGATATGCTTGGGAGTCGCTCTGGTATTGGTCCTGCAGTGGTCCGACTATGTTCCAGGCCTAAAGCCACAGTCCCTGAGGCAATAGTAGAGAGAAAAGTGTTTTTTCCTTTGGTTCTGGAGCATTTATAGTAATTATAAAATGTACCTGCATGCCTTGACACAGGGGTAATGACAAACATGGAAGACTGCACTGTAAGGAAACTTGCAGACTGTTGTACAAATGGGAACTCTAGGGCTTGACATAGTTACAATGGACAGAATGAGGACTTTCGTATTTGTGGTAATCATAAACATTACAGAGAAAATAGAAACACTCTTGAGAAATTGTTCTGAGCCCATCAGTGTGATATCAGAGAACACATGGTGTGGGCACGAAGGTGTATCCGCAAGGAAAGGAGTAAATACAACCCCAGGGTTGCTAATTTGCTACGTGATCTACCTTTCAGGCTAAAGAAAGTGCTCAAAGCACAGCTTCAAAGCACCATGGGAAATGAGATTGTTAATCTAATTCTTAACCAGTGTCCTAATGGAAAACAGGCATCTCATCAGCTATCACACTCGATGAGCAGCCTGTACTAGAAGGCCTCTGGAGGCAATCACACAGTTTTGAGACTGGCTTGACATATTCTGTGAAGGATGATTATGCACACATGTGCAAGTGTTTGTATGTATGCATTTAAATTTTTGAAGGGTTTGCTCTCAAAAGCTTCCTTGCGTGATGTTAGTTTTCATTGTTGAAAATGTTCATCTTGTTTTAATTAAAAAAAAAATAAATCTTTGCAGAGAGCAGGTATGAACTGTCTGAGAAGCAGTGTTACAGTTCAACAGTTTGCATCGTTTCCATCTTTTGTGGATGTGGCGATGTATACTGACTGTGAACTGAAACAGAATACACTAATGTGACCGTTCAGTATTTTTCTTGTTTAATCCAGCATACCATTTTCTGCCTTATGTTCTCGACTTTCTTTTTTCCTTCAGTGCACCATGAAGTGACATTTCCTTCCCATGAGGAATAAGCTGCCCAACTGCTTCTGTTCCTCACCTATCTACATCAAGTAGATTTTTATTGTGCTCCCTCTCTGTATTGACTGCATTACCACTATTTCTCATTAATTTGAAATTTCATCAGATTTCTTCAAAGATATTGCTACAAAGACTTAAACAATCTAGTTCTCATTTTTGTGGCTCTTTTCAGATGCGTATGTTTCATGTAACAGATTTTAGGCACAAGTGCAGGGTACATTTGATATGAAAGCTAATTATTCTCAAGTACTCTATTACTGGCACTACAAATTAATCTTCTCAGGCTTAATCTAGCAGTCGTGAACATAACCCTTTTGTCTTCTACGCCCACTTCCTTTTACTGATTTATAAGTCTTTGCATGCTGTGCATGGTTTTTCAGTTATCAGCCCCATTCATGATTTTAAAATTAACAGTGACTATCTGTAATTTTTCTTCGGTTTTAGCACAGCCCTTCTGACACCATGCACTTTAGAGTCATCCAGTATATTCACACGTAATGGATGAAAATAATGAACACTAATATTTGCAGTCTGCCTGTGAGGAAATATTATACCAAAGAGGGAAAAAAAAGAGAGAGATGCTGAACTGAGTGTAGTTGTATATGGAACAAAATCTAGATCTGATTCACAGAACAGTGTTTTGTTTTTATAATTAATTTTGCTTCAGTTGCTACCATGGTATTTCCAGTCCCTGATATCAGTTACTGAGCTTGACTTTAGCCCTTAGATTAGAATATAGCACTGCAATAAATAGCTGATATGACTTGAGCTCTATATTTGTTTAAATAAAATTGGAACAATCTAATATCTATGTGTGGATAAACAACAAGCAGCAAGGGCAGACTGAGGCTTATGTGAGAATCCTTCAGTTCCTCTGTGAGTACCAGTTGGTTTATAGGATGTTCTGCTGGGCAGAGCAGGTACTTTAATTTAACCTGCAGATCCTGCCAGCCCACACTGAGCACAGACATTAAATCAAGTTTGTTCTGATTTCCCTTGATCATGACTTCTCTTCTTCATATTTACTCTTCTACATATTACTCTGTGCAGGTATAGAGCAAAAAGCTAACCAGCAGTGTTTAACAAAGCCAAATAAACTTCTAAAACTTCGCAGTGTTGTATCTTCTCTGATATTTTCTCAGATCAGACTCCTTGCCTAATTCTTCCAAATTGAATTCACCTTCCCAAAAACGAAAGAAACCGGTCTCCATGCTTGTAAAAATGTCTCCGGACCTCATTTGTGAGTTATGAAGGAATTGTACCACCTCTTTCAGACTGACAACAGAATAGAGGGGTGCAGGTCTTCTCGTGGAGGCCTCCTACCTGCTCTTGTCCTTCTGCATTTCCAGTGGTGTCTCCATCAGCTCACCTCCCAGCCACACGTAGCAGCTGTGCTCAAATTTTCTGTTGTTCTCCCGTGAGATTTGCCTGTGAACAGCCAGGCAGACAGGGAGAACAAATCATCTCCTGTTTCCAGGGGAGGCAGAGTTACGCCCTGGCAAGCTTCGGGTGCTGGGATGGTTTTTGTGTCATCATGATGTGGACTCTCTTCGTCTTCTGCCCAAAAACATGAGACACTCCGTAAACCAAATGTGTGGTACAGCTCTGCTGGAGGCAGTGCTGTGAGGGAGTGTTCAGGGCTAGGATGTGGCTTCTGATATAAAAACAAATGAATTAAATGTTGCCATCCTGTTTGGTGTCATGATTAGCTTTTTTTTTTTTTTCAATTGGACAATTGTACAGCATTTGTTTTAAAGGCTGTCAGCTTCTCTGTTAGGCAGTGTGTGGTGCTAAATATCTGATGTCTTCTCTTCTTTCTCTTCTTCCCCCATCCCAGGAGACACATTTCTTACTCTCTCCTTTTTTTTTTCTTTTTTTTTTTTTTTTTGGCTTACTCATTGAGATGCAGTCTTCAGAGTTTGACAATCTGTCAACAGCTTCTTGAAGTATTTTGAGTAGGGATGGAAAGCTTGCTTGAGTTCATGACCACTTTTTCCTCAAACTGAGATTCTGGGTTCCCCTCACCCACTTTGAAGTTATATTCAAATGTAAAACTTGCTAGATAAAGACTTGTGTGGATAAAATGATTCTTTCAAAACATGTTCTGGGATAACAACTCACCTTGTATTCAGCAGATGGTTTAATTAGAACAATTAATTTGTTTATCTTTTCTAGTACTCCTTTCCTGTTCTCCTCATTTTCTTTATCGCACAGATTTTGTTTGTGTATATTGTCTCTGTTGTGTAGAAGGAAATCTTACTTCAAAGATCAGATTTTTCTTTTTTCTTTTTGCCCTTCTCATCAATAAACTCTAAAATGCTGAACTTCTTGTCCAACTTTCAAACTGGTGATGTATGACCAAGTTCAAATTGAGCAATATATGTGAGACTTAAAAGAATGATTTGCCAGCTCACGACCACTGAATCTCTGTCTTAGAGATTATACTTGAAATTTTGCCAAGGAAAACAACTTTATGAGCTCTTGCAGCTCTCCATTCCTAAAGAAGGAATGACAGCTCCACTGATATCACCTCTAAAGTGAACGATAAGTGGCATTTTCCTTCCAAATTTAGAAGAGATCAGACAAATAAATCCTGCTTTAAAGAAGGATTCTGTTGAAAATGCAGGAGTTTGAGTTTGGTCATATGCTCTGGTACTTCAATAAGCTATCAGTTTTTCATACTAAGAAATGGAGTGTTCTGAACAGTATGTAAAAATAGGTGTATTCACGACCTACTACTGCGTAGCAGCAGTACTCTGCATTATGAATGCTCAGTAATTTCTTTTAGATAAATAGAGTTGTATGGATAAAAGCCAGACCCATGGTGTCTTATTCCCTTCCTGCCTATTTCAGTTTTATTCTTTTGTAAATCTTGAAACTGTGTAGGATTCAGTTATTTGTACCTTTGGTAGCAACCTGAGAATGAAACAAATCTCATCACCAAAAAGGAGGCCCAAATTTATGCTGTCTTTTTTTTTTTTTTTTTTTTTTTTTTCTCTCTATAATTAATATCTAACAGCGTTCCTACTCTGTGCTTCAGGCAGGTGTATGGACACAGTCCCCAGCTGGAATGGCTTAGATTTGGGCTGCCTTCAATCTGGGAGTTGTTTTGCTGAGCACTGACCCCAACCAAGTTTCATCCCTCCTCCCCTCCTGCCTGATTTTACAAGATTGATGAACACAGGTAGATTTCCAGTCATGTATTGTAGGTCCTGCCTTTTAGCCTTTGTGCTTATCTTCTTTCTTTAAAACAAATTCTGCAGAAGGTTCCGCAGTTCCCCTTTCCTCTGAAGATAATCATTGTTCATTGCTTTTCTTCTCCTTCTGGAAAACTCCATCATCTGCAATGCAGTCCATTCTGCTGGAACCTGCTGCTCCTTGCAAGTAGATGAAGTGAAGATTTATTATCATCAGAACACATGGAAATTAGAAAATGGACTAATGGAAACCATTAATGCCTCCTCTCAACAATCAGATGAATGGTGGATCAATGCAGTATATTAATGGATTGGAAATGATTTAAGACAATATAAACATTAAGTCCCAGATATTGGATGGGAAGAAAGTGTCTCGCTTCAATAATCTCTTACAGAAAGCAAGAAAAACTAAGATATTACTCTATTATGTGTATGAAAAAAAACCTGAAATACCATCCTTTATTTATATATCCCATATTTCCTGTCCAGTATTTTGATTTCTTCGGAGAGAGAATATTAAAAAATATCTTTATTCTGTATCTTTCCATATTCCCACTTAACACTGAAATGAAACTGCCTTTCTACTTACAGAAGCAAATAATACTGTGAGCCTGTAAAAATAAATAAATCCTGTGTCAGGTACAAGTAAAATAATAATAGTAGTCATATTTTGTAGAAAATAATTGTGTTGGTTTTGTTGTTTTTGTTTTTTGTTGTTGTTTTTTTTGGTTTTTTTTTTTTTTTTTTTTTTTTTTTAACATATCAGTGGCTCTTCTGTATGCAGTTTATGTATAACACTGTAAAAAAGAAATGATTGAATACGGTTGATATAACAGTTGCTGTCCCCACACACGGTCTACATAAAACTCAAAGGAAAACCTCAAAGAGAAAAAAACAGAAATCTAAAGGAAAATTACTGCAAAAGTACTTTACGCTAACCTGGCATTGTGCATAAAAACAAAATAACATCTCTAAGTGAACAATTCTTAAGCTTTAGAGTCTAATTAAGTTTTTAATATTGCCACATTCTTTGGAAAATATTAGAAGCTTTATGATTCAAGAAACTTCTCAAATAAAACTTGGTGGAGGTTAGTTCATTCACATCTTCAAGATTTGCTTTTAATCAAAATTCCTTTATAAATTCCAACTGAATCACTCTGTGTCATTACCTGAGGGAGCATTTACGAATATAGAATATGATTTGAACTACCAGAAATACCATAAATGAGAGGTCAGTGGGGTTAGAGCATGGCAGTTCCATGAAGAAATGAAAACAAACTGTAAATTATCTCCACCAGAAGGACAGCACCTTCATCCAGACATTACATGCTTCATTTCTCAGTGGCTAGCAGCCTTCTAACACCCTATCATGGTGCCTGATTTTAATGGCTTGTAATAGGTCACCGTGTTTGGAAGGACTATTTGGTACTCACATGTACATATTCAACAGCACAAACTATAGCTTGGTAAGTGTAGGAGTACTAATTGGTTTAATGCTCTGAATATACTGAAATTCGTATTTTGGTTTGGTTTGCTTTGAAGTTGTAAGTAGTAGAGAAAAACCTGAATGTTTCTGGTCCGGTTAAATTGAATGGGAGCTAAAAATGACAAAACTTGGTAAAATTAGTCTCTGCTGATGTTCTTACTGCATACGTTAAAAAAACAAAAAACAAAAACAGTATTTCTTGTTACTTAGGGAATTATTTTTAAAATGCAATGAAGGAGGACCCTGTCTAAGAGTGTCAGTATCATGTCATTATGATCAGTACGAATTTATTTCATAGTAAGTTGGATACTATAAGTGCCCCCACTGCTGTTAAATTATACTTCGGTGTAAGTTAAGTGCACTATTAAAACCGTGCATTACTGATACAGGCAATATTTATTTAATTAATTTTATGACACATATTTCAAACTGGACACAAAGAAATATGTTCTAACCTTCCTCGTGGTCAAGTATTTTATCAGCATTGTCGAACAGACTCAGCATCAAGAAACTGCACCCATTAACTTCAAAACCATTGGCATTATGGGATCTTCTTTATTAAAACGAGTAGAGGGAACACAGAAAAGAGAGTGTCTGCTGCTGGCTTGACATTAAGAACAGAAAGGAGATACTGGAGTATGTGCATTCTGGTCTGCAGAGGAGCAAAATTCTGGTTCAAGGAGGATGAATAAAAGAAGAGACTGAAATGGAAAAAAAAGAAAGGAGATTTAACAAAGTATATAATGAAAGCAGAGATGATAAGAAAGTGTTTTAAATGTCTCAAGAGGCTAAAATTCTCCTTTCATCTCCAAGACCCTGGTTCAAATCCAACAAAAGGCAGGAATGACAAGAAATTATTGCCACCTGACATCGATCCAATAGCCTCTACAAAATTAGATGGTGGTCACTGTCAGACTGCTGTCAAATAAATATCACTGCAGCCATCATTAACCAGTGCTTGCTTGCAGGCTATCTTCCAGAGCAACTCAAGACCCGAATGATCTGAGTAAGGAAAAAAAGAGGCATGCAACTAAGAGTGTTTTTTTCCAGGGAAGGTTGGGGTATGCTGGCTGAGCAGAGCTGGGACAGCTTGCAGCACTGCCTGCGCTTGTAGCTATTCCCTGAACAAACAGAGGACTTCAGTTTCCAGTGCTGTCAAAATGCCAATTTTGGCAACGGTTAAAAAGGAAAAGGCAAAGTGGATCATTGAGTATAATCACAAAGGAATGGAGAGCTGAAGTTATTCTGGAATCCAAAAAAGCACGTCGAGAACTAGTAAGGAAATGCTGCAGTCGGACTGCACAGAGAAAATGGCGCTGAACTGCTAATGCATGCTGGAGGACATGCTGAATGCTAGAATATGTGCTGCAAGATATGTCTGTGACAATTACATGTGGCCATAAGGCAGCACTGGCTTCTTGCTGTCAGACCCAGATGTCTGAATGTGGTTTATGCATATTTGTTGGCTTTTTAAAAAATGTAATAAATGATTAATTTTGAAAAATGAAGCAGATTATCCAACCCTGTTCTGAATACTGAAGGCCAAAAAAAAAAAAAAAAAAAAAGACTTGAAATGATATTGCTGAAGAAAATGAGATCCAGAAGGAAAAAGTATGGATTAGTGCCAGTAACTTTCATATAAGGACCAATGTAAGATCTGGAGGTTATAAAGGAGCAGCCTACAAGTAATTCAGATAGAATTTATGTTACAGTCATATTAGTTTTGGGCTTAAATTGTCAAGAAAAGGCTTGTTTACACAGGTTACAGGAAGTGAAATATTAGCACTGATTGTGTTTCATGTCTTTAAATAGGCATGTAAGGACAGATATGTAAAGGTATGCAAGCACCTAGAGAATCTGAGAGGTGTCTTAAACCTGTCCAAATCTCACAAGGGCCAAAGCAAAACAAACTAATTAGATGCTGACACTCACTCCTTTAATTTAACTGTATACATGTACTTGAATATTTGTGAGGATCTGGGGGCTACATGTCTATCTGCATCCGTTCCTGCCTACATATTTTCGAAAATCTGGCTAATTCCAGCATGCCCATGCCAATTTGCAGGCCCACATCCTACTCACATCTTTGGAAGTAATTTGCTTTCTGCAGCAAAGTAGTGGTTTTCCCTCTTTGCACAGCACTGAAACTAAACTGCCCCTCTGAGTTATGTCTCTTCCTTTCCCTTTACGTCTCTTTCCTCCAGGGGCTCAGCAGGGTGCTGTGTTGGTGGCATGGAATGTCTTGTGCCCTGGAGAGGACACAAGCTATTCTCTCTTCCTGGGCTGCACCACACGTTCAGATGCTGATGAACAGAATGTTCCTGTGAAGCAGGCAGGCAGGGCCCTTCACAAGTGGGCCCAGTCTGAGCCTGGCCACCAGACCTTCGCTGTTAAGGGGATGCAGGAGGTGCGAGTTTCTTTTCACCTCATCATGTGCTTCCATGGTGAAGGACTGTCCTGTGCAAAGACTCAGGTCGCCCTTTATCAGGGAAGCACTTTTGAACCCCTTTCCCCTAAAACTGAACTGGAGATCACTGCACAGAACACAGTGCAGGCAAGGGCACTAAATACAGATCATCATCGCGAAGTACTCACCAGTCACGGAAAAGGACTTTTGTGTTAAGAAAACAGATTATTTCAACCAGATGATTTACACTATCAAGATACCAAGAAAGTACACTTTCTCCTGTTCCTCTGACGCCTAGCATTTCTGAAGTATTTATCATACTCATACCAGAGAGCCTCATTAAAAACAAACAAATAAACGAACACATACACACACACAAAAAAAGACAACAAAATTAAAGTTATTATTAGTGCCTCTCTTTCCCTGGATGTATGAAGGCTGCTCTGAGAGTAATGCTTCGTGTTTTATAATGTTGGCTCATAAAGACATAGGTGAAAGTTGGTGGTATGATAGTAGAGGTTGAGCCTTCCTGCTAATATTCCATTACATTTTGTTGCAGTGTGACAGATAACAGCAGAGAGGTAGTCTGACAAAACGGTGTCTGACATGGAAGTACATATGAAGCAGTGGTGTGTCACTGAATTTCTATACGCAGAAAAAAATGGTGTTCGTTGACATTCCTTGATGCTTGCTGAATGTTTGTAGAGACCAAACAGTGAACGTGAGCACAGTGAGATGGCAGGTGGTGCATTTTAGCAGTGGCAAACAGCAGTATGAAGGACAAGCCATATTCTGGATGGCCATGCAGATATTTACAGGTTTGGCATGAAGGTTCTTGTTCATTGCTCGTGAAGATGCGTAGCTAATGGAGGTGACTAGGTTGATGAAGAGTGTTTTGTAGCTGAGAGTTTATCAAATACCATTATTGTGCTCTTTGTATCTGTTGTGGTTTCCATGGAAATAAACGAGGCATTATTTTTGGATCAATCTACATGTATCTATATTTTATTATCTATACATGCATGCATACATCGTGTACATATCTCCATGTTTTCTGTTGTAGCAGAAAGAACTGAAATTCCCTAAGTGCTGCTGAGGTATGTAAGTTACTTTTATTTCTAGATAGGATACAGAGAGTAAAAAATCACCAGTTAGCTGCAAACTAAGTCCTTTTGAAAACCCTGCAGACTTAAAATAATTTTTTCATGCTCATGCTCAGTCTTTATATCAAGGACCGATGTAAACTTTCCTCCTTTTCCTGAAAGCTGAAAACCTTCAGGACAAATTGAATGATCCATTTCTCTGAATACCCCATCAGACACTACAAAAGGCTGGTCTACCATATCTTGAGCACTTCATACCCCTCTCCTCACTCTCAGTGTATCTTACACTTTCAAAGCTGGTGCTAAGATTTCCAGTGCTCCAAGCAAATCATCAAAAATCTGTTCTCACCACAGGCACCCAGACAAAAATAGTCACGGGGTCGTTTTGCTGCTCCTCCTGTTTGCTGCCCTGGAGATACAACAGTTCTTGCAGTTTCAGAAGTGATTTGATTCTAGGCTGTGTTTAAACATATTTTTTTTCGTTGATGAAAAGAGGAGTTAGAATAGAAATGAAGATAGTCTGAACAGTGTGCTGTGGAAACCTAGCAACACAATAACTTGGTAAGTTGGAGAGGAGCACCTTGAGGAGTTCGTTGTATATTCTGTTGAATGTCGAGGCCACCTGTGCCTTTCTCACCCCTAAGAACAACCCTGGCAGGTTGCTTCTATGTAAACATTTGTCCTGCTTTACAGAATACAGCTGAGGCTTTACTTTCCACTGCCTGAGTAAAAGGCTGGCTGCCCATCCACTGAGGTAGGATATTTCTGCTCTGCTGGGTTCAATTGCTTGCTAGGCCAGGATGCGTGTGATACATGCAGGCAGATACATGCAGATTACAGTTTAGATAATTCTGCATGAGAATAGCATCCTGTTTTTGCCATGCTAGTATTTTAAAGCTCCTTAAAGTCAAGCTGTTTCCACCTCTAGATGACTCCCTTGAGTATAAAAAATCATGTCTATAAAATTATCTGTATCAGCTGTCAATAACAAATGCAGAGAGGAAAGGAGGTAGACGAAGTTATAGTAATACTGTTGTTTCTTCCAATATCAGAACTAAGACATTGAATGAGGTGATTGTTTGGCTGATTTCTTAGCTGCCACCAATTCTAAACATATTGCTAAGTACAGTATGGACATGGGCCCTGAGTTTTGTTAAGCAGAACAGTAGAGACATGCTATATGCTGATTGTGTAACTGTGGATTGTCCTACTCTTCTAATTATGAATCTGCTCACTAGGAAGCAGCTGCTGTCATCATCTCACCTGCAAGTCTCAAAATGTGTGGGCTTTTTTGGTGCATGCTGGGACAGTACAACTGGCAAACAACAGATGGCACGAGGGAGTCCCTAGCCAGAGGATGCATATGTGCTCAGTCCCAAAATCAAATCCACGTTGTTATAAATCAGGGAGCTGCCAGGCAAAGCCCAAGACCGTGTGCAGATGCCAAGAGAAACTGGGATATAACTATTAACTAAGTTTGTCATATTTAGCATGGCCTAAGGGTTGCTGTCATTCAATGGGATGCTGTAGTTTAATGCTGACTCATCAGTAGCCCCATTCTCATTTTTATCATTACCCATTGTACCTGAATGTATTGTAAGAATTAAGCACTGTGGGACAGCACGCTGGGTGGCTGTTGGATCTTGGCTATTGTACAACATCCGAGAGAGACCTCAGGAGGAAGCTGAAGGGTGGGAATGAAATTTGGAACATAGCATGCAGACAAGGTAATTTGTCTTCCTTGAGAAGAAATGCCTAAATACAGACATTTCCTGTGTAAAGAGAACTGAAAATATTTGAAATTTAATACATACTTAAATACAGAAACCCAAGTGACAGTATGCAACTGGGAAGCAGGTGCTAGTTTTAAGCAAACCTCAGGGCTTGTTTAATAGCAGCACATCTGGTCTTTAAAAGTCAGCACAGGTGTTTGCATTTTAATTGCACCAATCTATCCTGCTGCCCCATGTATGCCCCATATTATGCCCTGGAAAAGTCAGAAGTCAACTTTGAGATGGCTGTACTATTAATACAGGTGTTGCTAATTGATCACTTTATACATGAAATACTGAGTTTAGAGCTATGGTATTGCCTCTGTTTTCTCTTGTGGTTCTCTGTCATATTTCATTTTAGAAAGATACTCCTGTTAATGTTCTGCAGCGTTAATGGCTCCTTTGCCTTTATGAAACAGGCGATGCTTTTATCCTATCATAGCAACATCTGCTGTGATCATTGTTTTATTTCAGTGCTTAGCAATATAATCATCATTGATTTTAAGGGATGTTTTGAAAATTCTCTGGCTGTTTTCTGATCTTTGTATGAGTTAATATGCAAAACAGAGGAGAAAGAGAAAAATATCCTTTAAGTGCAAAATTTCTTACAGTACCATTTTTTTATTTTGATAGTAAGAGAACATGCTGGGAAATCACAGGTGGGTGGAGATATGATTTATGAGCTGTAGATTATAAAACACTGCTGAAAAACAATGAAAGACAGATGCATTAAATAAAACTCAGTGATGAGCAGTGAAGTTGATAGTGGAACTAAACTGGTTTGGTTTAAGATAACAGAGTCCATGAACTCTAATTTAATCCTTACTAGGCACTAAGAAGGAAAACTGTGTGTGTATAGAATTATTTGTACCAGAACAAAGTAGGTATTACTTGGAAATACTGGAAACAACACATCTGCAGGCTAGAAATGTATTGAAAGAGTAGCAGTTGGGGTAATCCTGACAAAAATTCAAGGATGAAATCCAAAAGGAAAAAAAGGACAGTCCATGGGTATAAAATAATATTTATGTATAATAAAATAATTATAAAATAATATATATGTGTAATAAAATAATAAGACATTAGGTACATTAGTAAAGGAATTGGTAAACGAGGAGTTTTGAACGACGATCCACAAAGTCAGAATCTTAAGTTGATCCTCACTTTCCAAGTCTGAAATATTTATTTTCCTCGTGAGATTTTGTTTGTTTTCGAAGTTTGTTATTTCCTTTACCTGCAAGACGGAGATCTGGATGCAGTGTTTTTCTCAAAGTATCCTTTGCAGGTGGCATACTTGGAAGTAAACCCATTTAATAACTAAGGGATTTAAATCAGATTTAGTTGAGATAAGCTAGTTATATTTCCTTCCTGCCTTTATCTATGTCACACTTCAGTACAACTAAAATTGTGGAGGAATGAGGCATTTCAGATGAGAATAAAGCAGGAATGAGATACAAGCTTGAGTGAGAAGGGAGTTATTTTATTTTAATTTCAAGCCTGTCCTCCTGCTGAGAAGGAAAACAAGGTGAAAGAAAGGTTTCCCACTGAATTTGGAGGTGGAAAAGTAAAAAAAATGTTTCTCACGGAAGTGAAAGTCAGTCACTAAATGTTCGAAACAAAGTATGACAGAATCTGATGGTGTTTCAGGACAAAGAAATACATTTTATTGCTGGAAGAAGATGGGGGCAGGATGAGGATCTCAATTTACATCAGAAGTTTCACGGATCTGGAGAATGTCTGACAGGCATGGAGTACAAAAAGGGACTGTTTCAGCCTTGGGGACCTCATTGTGAGGTTTGAAAGCACGTCAGGCTTTTGGAAAAGGATGGAAGCCTAACTCAGAACCAAATTTAGGTTATTCAGCGCAGTTATCATCCCAGTGACAAATGTGAGAACCGAGTGAGCACAAATACAATTGAAAGTATTTAAATTTGGATGGGTTTGAAAACAAATGCTTGATGAGATTCATAAACGTCAAGTGAACAGATGGAGCTGAGAATGAAACCAGCAGGGAGATAAGGCAGAGATTGCTGTGAGCAGGGGTGGAAAACAGGAAACTCCAGTTGGTGGGCTGCAGGGTGAGGATGAGGGAGCGGGGCCTGCCAAGATAAGAGCCAAGACAAAGGCGGATGCGGATGGTCCTGAGGCTGCAAGGAAGAGCAGAGGTCAGCATGATCAATTATGGGAAGAAAGACCCTTGCTTGCAAATCCTGGAACCAGAGAAATGTTGGGCAAGGAGCAGGAGGAAGAATTTGCTTGCAGCCCAGTGAAGCTCCTTTGCGGATTGGTTTGATGGCCCCACCATCAATGACTGGGTGGCACCACATGCTGACAACAGCAGGCTCTGTGACTGGCTGGGTAGTTCTACATTCTCTTGCTTTGCAAACAGTCATTGTTATGCATGTACCCAAGTAGTGTGTGCACAGTGCAGCATGCCACTGCCGTAAAGTTGTCACAAGCAGATGACATCTTCCTGTTAAGTCTGAGCTGTCTCATAATCCTAATGAGCTGCTGACCCTGACAATGCTCACCACTAACTGCTTGCACACTGGGAGCATGCTGAAGGCCCAGATGGATGCAGGTGTTGGGCACCTGGAATTTCCCTTTGTGTAAAGTGTAGCAGGTTTCAGTCAGTTCCCCAACAGTGCTCTAAGACAGTCTGCATTCACAATATCAAAAATACATTCATTTCCCTTACAGCATCAAACACTATGCTTTTGTTCAAGTATAAATTTACCTGTAGAAATGTAAAAATATACTGATTATGTGTTTCTTTGTTTTTACAGTCAGATTGACAATAGCGTACACAGATACCAAAATTTAGAGATAAGATTCATGTTCCCAAATTGCAACTACAATGGAATGCTAGCAAATTTAAATACTCCTTTCCCTTCCATTTTTTTTTAAATCTTTTTCTCCTTCCTTGCATTCCCACCACAATTTTTGAAAACAGTGTTATTAAAGACTAAGATCCATTTCTATATTAGATTGCTCCATTGAGTTAGAGCACAGCTATTTACTACCTTTGGATACTGTTTAGGAAGGAGTCCTGACTCCCTGGGACATTGTGAACAGCACTGCTTTGCTTACTGTGCTTTCGAGATGATCAGAATGTTGTACTCATGAGGTAAAATTTTTGTATTCATCAAAACTCGGTGAGACATGACACCATACTGACTTATTTTCCTTCATACAGTTACAACACTAAGGCATTGCACTCCTAAGCAATTTGTGTTTCTTTCTTTTTTCTTCTTCTTCTTTTTTTTTTTTTTTTTAACATGAACTCATGACTGTGACAAAGTGCCTGTCTTTTTCAACCACCATGCAAGGTGGGGTGCAAGCAACATAGAACTGTAAACAGTGTTTACTGGCTCCAACCACTTATATCCTGACACTGTTTACTTGTGACAAAGATGTGCTTCTCTTTAGAAGTAATGTATTTAGGCTTCTGTGCTGTTTTAGAATGATCGCCATACATAAGAAAGTGTTAGATGAAGGAAAAAAGAGATTAAGAGTAAGTAGAAAAAAATAAGTTATGAGAATAAATGTGTTCTTTTCAACAGTCACATAAATGCACTTGCAGATGTTCTTGCGAGAAGGCTGCTCCGGAGTTTTTATTTCACTAGAAATGGTTCCAGTCCAATATTCCACCCTCCTTACTCTCATTTAAAACTGAATCAGAATTTAAATAAGGATTAACCACCCACAGAGTCTGGCACAACAATAGAAGCACTTGTTAACTTTTTCCTACATGTTATTAACAGAGGGAATCTAGGTTAAAGAGTTTCATTACAAAACGTAATTTTTAATTCTTGCTGTTCTTTTTTTTCTTTTTTGCTTCTTCTTAACAGCTGAAAATTTCCACTTGTCCCTGTGGCACAGGATAATCTCTATTCAATAAAGGTCTCAGAAAGTGAATAACACATTTTTTTTTGAGCAAGAGAAGTTACCTACCAAGAAAAAAAAATTGTTTTAGTTTGCTGAGATGGAATCTAGTACTTGGAAATGGAAAGGGAATAATTTATTGTGTATCCATCCCTCTCCCTTAAACATTTGTTCAAAATAATCAAAATCAAAGGCATAAAATATTTCTAGATGTTCATCTTCTATTTAAGAGAAGCTTTTTTTCAGTTGTTTTGAAACTTTGTAGTAAAGGGATAGAGGAAAGTTTAAATTCTGAATTATCAAATGTGGAATGTATTTGGTTAAAAAAATGGCTTTTTATTACATCCTCATTTTCAGATCTTCAGATTAACACAGATCTCACTGTGTTAATGGATGGATGGATATTGAATACACCAGCTGACACTAAATACAGCTAAAATTACTGCTATAAACTTGAGAAGACATACCCAAATGTGAAATTTAGCTGAGTTGTTCAGTCTTCAGACCTCGTTATCTGCACATACAACATCAGTAATGAGATTATAGAGGTAGCAGCATATGTATACAAACATCTTCACTCAAGTTTGGAGCTTTAATTGCAAAATACTGTGACACTGCCTGAAAATGTTGTAGTGAAAGGCATGGTCTGACAAGCTACCTTAATCAAGACTATGGTAAAACTCTCACTGTTTATTTAATAGGGCAAGAATTTCACCTTTGAGACAAGAACAATGCATTTTTTCCTGTAAGGAAACCACAGTAGTACTCTGTGTTACTTAACTGTTCCTCTTGAACTACCTGACCAGAGAGGTTAAGAAAAAAGCATGGTACAGGATGTTGGCTTCCAGTATTTTGAATGAAGGCTCTATCAGGTGCTGTCTGCGTGGATGTGCTAATGTACGTTGAGCGGCAGTGCTAAGACAGAGCTGGCAGAATTGTGGAAATGGAAGGTGCCTTTCACTGGAATTGTATAGTTATATCATGTAATTTTTTAGGTGTGAACCTGTGATTTTCAATTACACCTGAAACTAGCCAATTAACAGCAGTATTTCTCCCCTACACTAACTGAGCTTTGTTTCTAAATCTTGTCCCCGCTTTCTACTGTTATGGTTTCTACCTTCGTTTTGATTGCTTAGCAGTTAGTTCCCAGTGAGGGGTTGCATACTGTGGAGACAGAATTCCTCAAACAGCAATATAAATTGCATACGCTGTGATTAATTCCACTGAAACCATGCAGATGGAACGAGGCTAAGCTGTTGTGGAGTTGGATCTGTAAGTTATACCACTGAGCATGGCAAAAAGGAGATTCTGAGACTAGATCCTCTTTCCCTCTTTTGCCTGTGTGGCAGTATGGTATAAGAAAGAAAAACATAGCTCAGCTAGAAAACTAGATTTGGAAAGTGATCTTTCAGTTGCTGACATTCTATTTAACTAAGAAGAGCTCAGTGTTCAAGGCATCTGTTTCTGCAGCTCTGAATTTCTTGCCTGAGTACTTACTTTGCAAAGACTCACTGTTCTCTGGTTTAGAACCAAACCAAACAAAAAGTCCTAAACTCCACCAAATTAAATCCTTAATTTTCTCTTGGCCTTGGCTGTTCCATTTCTATAGAACTACATCCAGTTCAGAGATGAAATTATGCAGTTGTTTGTTGCCGTTGTTGCTGTTTATTCCCAAAAATTCATTGCTTTTATTGTCATTGTATAAAGTTTCTTCTTTTCTTCCTGTGCAATAAGCTTGTGCGGAACCCAGTCATACCTTACATGCCATGTAATATTCCTGGGTGGAGAGAGGAAATAGAACAAAATTTTTCAGCAATATTCTGAGAATTCTCAAATGGTCTTAAAGAGATCTTGCTGGAATCAGAAAGTGAAGTGACTCCAGTATTCATCTTCATTAGAGCTTTATCTCACAATTCTGAGATACTAAAACACACTTAAAGAACAAGTGCTGAATCATTCTGGTGCCAACATTTCTTTGCAATATCCATAGGCTTCTAATACTAATTTGTTTTTGATTCTTTTACCAACTTTCAGTGTTTGCTCAGTCTTCCACAGATTACTGCAGGAAGCTACAAGTTTTAAGCCAGTACTTTAAAAAAAATAAAATAAAATAAAAAAATAGAAAAGACTGAACTGACTGAATGTGTGGTCAACAGTGACTGTGGGGTGAAACATGGGGGATCTGGATGCAATATAAAAATACACTGCCATTCCTTCAGCAGTGTTTAGGTCACCCTGAGGATTGCTTTGCCATCTGTGCTGTTTGATGGCCACTAGCATGTGCACTGACAGTGAGGTGGGGTGCACCTTTCCATTACCTATTCGAAGTCCAGCTAGAAATCAGCACTCATGCAGCATGACTATTGAGGCAAGGGATAGTGAGCAACAAGGTATGCACCATGACACATAGGCTCAAGGCTATGAGCTAGATAACAAATCCTAGTTTTCAGTCCTACAGTAATATATTTAAACGGGGAAGTTAGAGGATGGGTGGAGCTGACTTTAACTTTCCTTGGGGCAACATGCGTTTAACTGACAAAGGCTTAACAGTATGAGTTGAACTTCATATTGTTAAAAGTTAAAACTCAGTTGGGTGAGTGGGAAACAAGAATTTAGAAGAATTTAGAAGAATTGCAAAGGAAAAGCTTTGCAAGGAAGACATATTTGCAGGATTTTTAGGAATGGACAAAAAAAATCAAAAATTGCTGGTCAAGTGTTCATCTATGAAGTATCTGCTTGTTCCTTTTTATGGTTATAAATCTGTTCAGTCCAAAAGCACTTGCCCTTCAAATTTGTATTGTGCTATGGATCTGCTAAGAGACTGCAAATTATCAGTTAGTTAGAGAGGCAGGTGGAGCACAGGACTTTTTTTTTTTCTTTTTTCTATAAGAATAAGGGTAAACGAAATTAAGTATTCAGATTTACAGAATCATAGAATCGTTTGAGTTGGAAAGGACACTTAAAGGTCATTTAGTCCAATTCCCCTGCGATGAACAGGGGCAGCTAAGGCTAGATTTGCTCAGAGCTCCATCCAGCCTGACCCTGAATGTCTCCAGTGATGGGGCAACTACCATCTCTCTGGGCAACCTCTTCCAAGCTCCACTATCCTTATCATAAAAAACTTTTCCCTTATATCCAGTTATCATGTCCAACTTACGTAGCTATTTGTATGATTTGCTCAGCCTTTCATATATTTCAGGAAATGCTTATGCCTTTTAAAACTGAGGCTGTAGTGTTCAAATGAAGTATCTACCCTTCAACTCAGTAGGTGCTTGATAGAGCAGAACAGCTGCAATGGCTTGAAAAGAGTTTCTATTGTGGATTGCTAATTATGGTCCTGAGAGCAAGGACTGACTGCTGCCAGCCAGCATGGCTCTCCATGTTCAGTGCTGGTAAGTACCTGCAAGTTAAGAAACTGATGCTGCTGAGGATTTTCCCCTGACTTTCTTTCCCCCGGGGCTGTTATGTCTCCACGAAGAAACCTCTCCTGTGTTTATCAACCTGGATACAGGTGCACTGTAAGCAACGATGTTATGAGTGATAGAGATGAAAAATGAAGCACTGACTTCTGTTACTACATCACTAGCTGTACCTTTTCCTTGACTGTAATCCTTTGATGACACTCCTGGCCAGATAGCATTAAGTAAATACTTTCTATTTTGTTCACACTGTGAACACTAATCAAGAAAGAGAAGGATGTTGTTTTCAAGTGCTGACTCATTCTGGGTGCCAAGTACAAAAGTGCTAACCACAAAAAAAAAAAAAAAAGAAAAAGAAAAAAAAAGTTATATTCAAATGTACACTTCATTCTCGTGATGTGCTCTTTAAAGTGCTGTATTCCAGCTAAGCAGGAGGCTTGTGCCTGATGATGACCAGCCCTGGATTCTTGTTCAGCTGGCTGGCAGGTGTGAGTAGTCTTGCAGAGGCTGCACAATCAGCCCCTGTGGAGCAGAGTTCTTCACACCACTCAGAGGCAATCTCTCCTGCCAGTTAAGGAGATGTGTGGATGAAATTCAAGTGAAATTGCAACCCCTTCACCTTGGCTGGAAGAATGAAGGCTCTGGCTTATGCAAGTAAGACTGCAAGCAGGATGAAAAGGAAAGATCTCTTTGCAAACAGTGGGAGAGACACAAATGAACTGGAGGCTATTTTAAGATTAAAACAGAACCAGTATTTCAAAAGCAATAGGGAAAATTTTTAACCCTTCATCTCTTGCTCAGCTTGGACCTCAGTACAACATAGTATTTTTAAATGTTCATGCTCCCATTGCAGTCTGTCAGTCACATCATCACCGAGAATTCATGTGTTATTTATTCACCCTTGCCTGAAATGACATGGCTTTGATCAGAACAGAGTCTGGAACAAATGCAGCACCAAGAGAATCTGTCAGAAAGTGAAGTGGATGTCTTCTGTTGCAGTAGTTGAAGACAGAAGAAAACCCTGAAAGGCTGTAGGGCCTGCTCATTATGCTTTCCACTGCCAGCTGGGACCAAGCGTAATATTATTCAGTGATTTTACTTGTGTGGGGAACATCAGGTGGAAAAGCTGCTAAAATCTGGACTTTCTCACAATCCACAGTCCATGGCACAGATTTATTATAGTTTTGAGGATTTTTGGAGGTAATTTTCTCAAATGAGGTTTGCTTTTTTGTTTGTTTGTTTTTTTGCTTCTTGGATTTTCTTTTTGTTTTGTTTTGTTTGTTTGTTTGTTTGCTGTTCAGAGAAAGCTGTACTGTACTGCGGTTGTCTGGTCAGATCTGGGCCTGAGCTAAGACTCATCAGAAATAGGAAGAGGCCTGTCCTTATCCAAAATCAGAATGTGCTGATGTACCCTGTCACTTCAGGAAGGTCATTAATTTTCTCATATCTTCATTGACCCCAGGCACCAATAGAATTATCTTTTACTCATCTTTTCTGCAACAGCATCTCTTGGCTTCCAAGTTAAGTACCCCATGAGTTTCAGTATTTAAGAACCAAGATGTCCTCATGTATAACACCTAGAAATGCTCTGGGCTGCTTGCGGGTGTGCCTGTGCACAGAAATACTGCATTGTGAACAGCGTGGAGTCATTTCCTTGAGAATTGCTAACAGTGGCCTCTATGTTCTGCTTGTTGCCCTCTTCTTCTGCACCTACATCTCCAGGTATGAGATGACCAGCAGCACTTTTTCACCACTGTGATGAAAATTTTAATTACAGGATTATCCTCACCTCTCCATATGTAGCCAGCTGAGCTCACTTCACTGTATGGGTAATAAATACTATGCACATTTCCTGTTTCCTGAGCTCATACTGGGTATTTATATGTGCATAGATTTGATGGTTGATTTCAGCATTTATCACTGTTTCCCAGCTCATTTCCGTCTTTCCTTCTCCCAAAAGCACACTCTTTCCTGAATTGTATCAAAGTAAAGTACATTTCTGGGTGGTGAACATTTGTTTCCGGACAGGTAACACCCAGCAGAAGCAGATAACTCAGATAACCAATGTCTCAGCATGGACTTATTTTTGTAGATCCACTAAATCCCAGCACAGCTCCTGCTTGTCCTAGTAAAGGTGGCAAAACAAAACAAAACAAAACCTGCCAGCAGATGTAGATCTAAGTTTTTCTCACTCTTCATTTTATATTCAACTATGTACCATATGGCAGCTGATGGCGTACCTGCATGCAAGAGAAGAACAGGGCTGAATTCAAACAACATTACATCCAGATCTTCATTTTTGTCCATGCACTGTATTTCCACCACTTCATACAACCATATTTCACCTCTACCACGTACATGATGTCCTGCCTCTCTCTTGAGAGAGTCTATCCTCATTATCTTGAAAAGTCATAACAGTCAGGTGGATTTTCTGAGGACTGGAAGACAGCAAAAATCATTCCTTTATTCAAGACAGGCAAAAAAGAGGATATGAGGAACTACAGGCCAGCAAACTTCACCTCAGTGCCTAGGAAGGTTACAGAGCAAACAATCCTGACAAATTTCCAAACAAACTGAGGACAAAAATGTGATTGGAAGTAGTCAGTGAGTTTATGAAGGGGAGATCATGCCGGAATACCCTCATGTTTTTCTTCAATTAGATGATGGGCTTGGTAGACAAAGAGGCAAGCAGTGGATGTCATTTATTTCAAATTCATCAAGGCTTTTGTCAGTGTCTTCCATAGAACCACAGACAAGCTGATGAGATAAGGGCTATGTAAGTGGAAAGTAAGATGAATTGGAAGTTGGGCAGCTGGGCTTGAGGAGTTGCATATAGACTCAAAGGGTCGAGCTGAAGGCCAGTCACTACTGATCTACTGCAGAAGTCAATACTGGATGCTGTTTTACTTATCTTCTTTAATGACCTTACTTGCGTGACAGGGTACATCCTTAACAAGCTGAAGAGGGTACCAAACCAGGAGGAGTAGTTATTACATTGCTTGACTATGTTGTTGTCCAGAGGGACCTCAGCTGTCTGGAGAATTGGGCTGACATGATCCTTGTGAAGCTCAGCAAAGGGAAATTCAAGTCTTTCACCCAGGCTGGAGCAACTTTGTGCACTAGCACAAGCTGGGGACCTCTGAATAGCTGCCGTGAAAGCAGCTATTCAGAAAATTGCTGGTGAGGGTCCTGGTGGGCACCAAATTGGCCATGAGTCAGCAATGTGTTTTTGTGGCAAAGAAGGCAAATGGTTTTCTGGTTTGCATTAGGCAAAGTGTTGCCAGCAAGCTGAGTGTGGTGATCCTTTCCTTGAACTCAACACAGTTGAGGCCTCACCTGGAGTGCTAATTTTGCCCAGTTCTAGGCTTTTCTAGAACAAGAGAGGCATGAACATACTGGAGGTAATCCACCAGTGGACTGTACTGTGATTCAGTGACTGAGTCAGTCAAGCCCAATGAAAAAGGAGATCTGTTTACGTTTCAAGAAAATAAAAGGAAATTGAGCTAGAGATGTGTAGCAGATGAGCAAAAACAAAAGTTACACAGAGGATGACACTAATTTTTTTTTTTGACAGCTGTTCTATAAGAAGTTAGTTTCACTGAGAGACAAGGAGGAGTGAATAAATTCTAAAATCACCCACAAAAGTTGATAGTCAGCCCTTTACTGCATTTGTGAAAAACTGTTTATTTCATGAAGGAATTCCTTCTTAAGGCTTTGAAGTTCTTCATTTGAGACCAAAAGATATAATACTACCTACATGACAGAAAAGATACTGCATGACTTTTCAGTGACTCTTCCCAACATTTTCAGTGAACATTTTTAGAAGCTTGATTACATGATTCCATTAGATTACACCGGGGTTAATGCCAACAAGTTACACACTCCAAGAAAGGTAAAAATCTCCCCAAACTACGGTGAAATTAATGCTGCCAGAACTGGATTGGATACTCTCCAGAAGTATTTCCAAATAAAACTCCTCCATTACTCAGCTGGGTGCCAATAAACAGGTCAACTTTAAACCCTGGAACTTTAAATGAAGAGAAAGCCAAGAGCTCATTTGCCACACTTTCATGACAAGCAGATATTTTCTTTCTTTCTTTCTTTCTTTCTTTCTTTCTTTCTTTCTTTCTTTCTTTCTTTCTTTCTTTCTTTCTTTCTTTCTTTCTTTCTTTCTTTCTTTCTTTCTTTCTCTCCTT
>NW_024884628.1:0-16647 GCF_019232065.1 Centrocercus urophasianus
TTCTCTTCTCTTCTCTTCTCTTCTCTTCTCTTCTCTTCTCTTCTCTTCTCTTTTCCTTTATTTTATTTTATTTTATTTTATTTTATTTTTTCTTTCTTTCTTTTCTTTTTTCTTTTCCTTCTAAGGTGAGTTCTGGTTCTGGAAAGTCTTCGAAAGTTAACTAAAATGCTTGAAATTTCCTCACAAAAAAATAAAATAATATTGTCTATACAGTACCTTTACCATGAATTTGGTTATTCATTTGGAGGCATTTGTCTTTAAAAGGCTTGGATCTTATTCACTTCATCGTTATTCCTGTTCCTCTTCATACGCTCTTGGATCATGAGACGTTTCATACTTAACAGTGGAAATTATACTGCACAGCACATTAAGTTGCTTATTTTCTGTTAGGCAGCACTATTTCTCCTTCAGCTGTGAAATGTTACACTCTCTTTCCTCACATGGATGGAATAGATGCTACTAGGAATAAAATATTGACTCTTTTCTCTGCAAATATGCTTCAAAATATTGTGCCTTTGACAAGCACACAGCTGAAATATTTCTGACAAAGTATGAATTCAATGCTGAAAGTATCTACTAAAATGGGAGATTTTACACATGTGCATAATTTCCTCCAAAACTGGGGAAGAACTGAGTCTGAAAACTTATGCAATTAGAAAGACTGCACTAAATATCTCCTGCTATTGATATAGAACCAACAAGGAGCACAAGTTTGAATGCAGACAAATCTATTGGTGATTTGGTGAACTGAAGAGAATAATTTGGTAAATGATAGTGCAGTGAGAAAGAGGCTACTGCACTATTGGATCTACTGTGATTGTTATATGGCTAAGCAGAAGTTTATAGCAAACAGTGTAACAAATTTCCTGAAAACTATACGTAATTGTACTAAATTAATTTGGTAATTAACTTTTAAATTTGTCAGTCAAAAAGGATCCCAAAGTGAAATAATACTTTTCTGCTATTACTTCTTGATTGATTCCATAAATAGAAGTTGATTGTAATTGATTTCACTAGTAGAACTAGCAGACTTAAGGAATTGCAGCAAAATCTGGTCCTGCCTGAAATTCAAGGTATACTTGATACACTTGAAATACCTGGAGATAAAAACCAGGTGGTTTAAATACGACAATCCTCATTAATTACCAATTTTAAAATTGTACCATGCTAATCACCCCAGTTCCGGCAATTTCTTTTAACCTAGTGATTTATGGTAAATGAAAGTCTGTGAAAAATCCTGAACATTATCTTCCAGAAGTCATTCAAGTATCTTGTGAAGTAAAATGTAAGAGATGTTTATTACAAATCCTGACCGTGTAGAAACAAATCTTGTATGGCTGGATCTGTCTTGCTATTTTTTATACTCATATTTCTTCAACGTATTTACATGGAACGATAAAAATGAAACTTGACTTGCTGCAGTGCTCAGTTTAGACTAAAGAGATGGTGACTGTCATCAACTAGGAGTAACATGAAATTGAAATGACCCTTTCAGTAGACTGTGATTCTTCAGATAAAGTAGGCTTTGTTTGCATCACTTATCTCTCTATAACTCAGTATTTTATTGTTGGCCTACATAAAGAGGCCTCCTTTGTGTAAAGCAGTGCCCACAATTACTTACTGGTGACTTGTAATCAAAACGCTTTTACACAAATTCTTTTCCCATTATAGAACTGACTAGAGAATGAAAATTCCATTTCATAACAAATGTTGAGCTTTTAAACTTCTATTTTCTTTCCTGACTGTGATAAAAATCAATTCTGCAAACATTTTCAGAAAAAAAAATGGTGTTATTCAGACTGCTATCTTCACTCTGTGCTTGTTTATTTGTAACTCTTTATTTTGAACTGACAAAAAAAAGAAAAAAAAAAAATCACAAAACATTCAGATAATTGCCCTTTAAAACAACCACATGACTATAAAAATTCATGTTGTTCTTTCTCCTTCCTCATTCAAGGCAGGTGTTGGACAGCTCAGTTAAAGATCCTTTGGATTTTAATTTGATTTTCTTTACATAAAATATGCCCCAGATGCGGGGGTCAATCCTGTGTAACAACTTCATTAATGGCCTGCACAATGGGACACAGTGCACTTTCTTCACTTTCTCTTTGTGCAGATGACACTAAACTGGGAGAAGCGACTAATGCGCCAGAATCATGCTGCCATTCAGAGGGACATCAATGTGTTGGAGAAATGAGCTGACTGGCCATGACACTCAGCAAAAGGAAAAGCAGAATCCTGCCTTTATAGCAAAATAATGCCAGGCACTGGAAAAGATTTGGACCAGGAAGACTTAAAAGTAGTTTTGAAGAAAAAGCCCTGAGACCCCTGGTAGTCTTTAGGCTGACCATGAACTAGAAATGTGCCTTTGTGACAAAAAAGGCCAGAAGCCTCCTGGACCGCATTAGGAGGATCTCCGAATGCCTCATCCAGCCTGACCCATTGCATTATTCCATGAAAATCCATTGTAACCTGCATTACTTTGTGAATGTCCCAACAGAAGTAGATCCTGCAAAAATGGGACCTCTTTCTTTTAATATGTGACTTCCTTCTGTTATCCCTACTGATCTTCAGAAGTGTATACATTGCTGGAGTTCTGGTTTATGAGTGCTGTCCTCTGTGAATCAAGAGTATGTGCTCTCCTCTAGTGACAGGATGTTATTTCAACTTTCTCTTTTTCTTTCAATTTGGCTGACCTGTTGCTTCCAACTCTGCAACACCACCATACAGAAATATTTAGAAAGGTGTCAGGGAAGAAGGCTGAGGTCCTTTTCCTCATCTGACCTTTAGGTAATCAGTTCACCCAGGAGCTGTCATCTGAAGTCAATCTACTGGCTTTAAAACGTGCATGCAGTCTCAAATTGTTTTTCCATAGGGGATGCTGCATCTACTAAACAAATTGGAATGAAGCTTGTTTACCTGTAGGCTGTCAGAACAACAGTGGCATCCTGGTAAGGCAAAAAACATACAGACAATTTAATCTGCAACTAATAGGGTAAGTATATTTGGCATGGAAATAAAAGGAGGAAAAAAGATAAAAAATAGAAGAAAACCCAAGAGCTAAGACTTAAAGACAAGAGGGTCTCATAGGACAAGCTTCTCTTTCTTTATTACTTAGAATAGTGCACTTTTTTATTTCTGGGGAATTTTTTTCCCTCTCAAGATTTTTTACTTCTTTGTTTCACTGTACTCACTAAAATGATTGTCTATGTAACAGCAAAGGTTGAAGAGTACGAACATTCCTTTATCTGCAGGACGTCAAGGTGCATGCAGGTTCCCTCTGGGCTACCTGGAGGGAAAAGGCAGTGGCCTGTGCAATAAGCAGACGTTCACAAAAATACTTTAGACCTTCATGAACCTCATGGGAGGAAGAAAGCTTCAGGCTTCTGTAACTTCAGGCCTCGGTAGCTCTGTACTAAATACTATCTAGAAAGAAAGATGCTCTGAGAAATGCCAAGGGAAAAATAAGAGAAAGAATGAAAATCAATAGGAAAACCGCCAATAATTTATATTTATCTCAGGTTGCCATTGTATGACTATTGATAAACTGCTATTTTTACATTAGGTTGCAGAAATATTGTCTGGTCAGATCTGTGACCAGCATACATTTGCAGGTATTTTTCCAAACCTTCCTCTTGAGATCTTAACCACACTGATTCCTCTAGCAGAAGTTCTCCAAGTGCTGCTTTTCAGTTATTTCTCAGTAACATGTTTCGTTTATAATACAATACAGTCCATGTTTCTTTGGGAGAAAACAATTAAGTGTATTCTATCTAGCACTAAATATAAGAAAAGGGACACCATCTATGGCATGTGACATGCTTTGGCACAAGGCTTTGGCACACTTTTCTTAAGGAAGTACCCATCTATATCCTCTCATCCATCCAGTAATCCAGTGCAGCAGGAATTTTTAATTTTGTTTTACATTCCTTAGCTGTCCTCAGACATATGGTGCAAAATACAAAGTGCATAATTGAATTTTCATTGTTTTACTAACATTTCTCATCTCATTCTGACATCAAATGTTGAACAGCTAGTGAGAGTCTGATATTGAGCAAACTGGTCATCATGAGGAGAAACAAGGAAAGCAACTTTAAAATTAAGTCACTCCCTTACAGGCCAGTGCTTGGGAACCTATAATAAGAAAGGTATGAAAGTCCCTTTAAAGGACTCCTGGCTATTTCCCCGCACTCTGGGCATTATTTTTAAATTACTTTTTCATTTTCATTTCCAATCTGCTTTCCAGTGATCTAAATATTCTTCAGCTGAGATTCAGTAGCATGTTTTAGGATACAAATTTCCAGGCTTCTGGGATGCATAACACCCCAACTCTTTGGTTTGGGATGACCTATGATCCCACCTGAATCACCACTTTCTACCATCTTTCTGTGACTTTACTTTCTTCCTCGCTGGCTTTATCTGACATTTCACATTATTTCCAAAATATTTCCAATAGTTTTCATGTTGAGTAACAGTTCTCTTTATTATACCTATTGTGTGTATATATATATATATATATATATACATATATATATATATATTTATACTGCATTTGTTACAACCTAGGGTGCAGGCTGTTCAAGGAATGTTATGGGAAACATATTTAATTTCCCTTTTTTCAGATTCAATTGCAGATTCAGATTCAATTCTTTTGTGTCTGATCTCTCAGTAGATGAACCCCTACTGCTGATATGCTCCTATGACAACCTGTTTCTATTATGACTATTTGTGCTGCTGGAACCTTGTACTGAAATGCTAATAACATCAAGTGAAACCTTCAAGTTTTAACAGCATAGGAGTCTCCCATAAATCAAACTAAAATTCTGCTCAATTATGTTCCTCAAAAAATATCTGCAGTTTTAAATTAAACCATTTAATTTAGATGCAAAGTTGTGCCTAATAATAATAATCCTGAAAATATGCATCTTCTTTTTGACTAATAGACACAAATTATCCATCATTCTAAACATGATACTACTACTAATATTTGTATCGTATCACTGGGATGAACTTCTTGCTTGTGAAGTGTTATCATTGCAGACATCTGGCAAATTTGTTGTTAACTTCTAACACAATTGATATGCCATTTATTATTACAATATTCTGTTTCAACAAAAGAGTGCCCATTTCCCAGTGATGAAACATTTTAATGAATTCATGTAGGAATAGAGATAATGAAAAAAAAATGACAAGGGACTTACGAATTCAGTGTTCTTTTTTTCCCATTCCAGCAGTGCACATTACAATAATGCAAAATGGTGTCTTATGAAGATGATACACAGGTACACCTCAGTCTCCGTTTCAGGCTGCTTAACACAAATAGGAAAAATTATGCCAGTAACAGGAGAATGTCCTACAGTGCTCAGGTTCTCCAGAAAATAAAAGCATTACAATAATTTATTCTTTCTACTACATTTGACACATGCATTACTTGAAGCATTCATCTTTCCCAGTTACTGTTTTCTCTTGATATAAACATCCAGATGAGGAAATGAAAGTTCTAACTAAGGCTAAATTTTAAATTCAGACTAATATTACTTCTAGGTTTTAGAATATGCATAAAACACCAGAATCACAATTGAAACTTCTTATTATCACTGCCACTCTATTATATTGTTTCTTGAGTAACATAACGTGGCAATTGTCCAAAAATATGGAAGAACAGAATAATATCGAAATGATCGTGCTTGCTCAGTTCAGTGGTCTATTTGCCTTAATCAATTATTTATTAATAATAGTTAATGACAGATGTTTCCAAAGAAAATATGAAAATGCTGTAAGGTGTTTATCAGGTACTTTTTCCTTAAGTCCTTTCATTTAAGGGGTTCAATTATATTCCACAGTGTGCATGGTTGCATCCCTTTCTGTCTTACCATACTTGCCAAAATGTGGAAAATCATTCAACAGTCATAGAGATACTGCGCTCAACAACCTGACTTTTGTTCAGGCACAGAAAAAAGCCAGGTTTTGATCTTTGTTCCCTTGCCACTGCCCATCTTTTGAGCTTTTGGGGCTTTTTTTTTGTTTTAGTTTTTGTTTTTCCCATTTATATTTTTAAGGTAAAGCAACTGATGGTAATGGAGAAGGTGCAGGAACAGCTAATGGCACTGTGCATTAGGCTGACATTTCCCAGTTGCAGGTTAGATGACCAAATTTTTTTCTTAATATGCTTAATGTGCTGATAGACTTGAAATGTGCAGCTCATTTTCAATAACTATGTTGACAGTTTCAAAGTTTTTGCACAGGAATTCTCTGATTGCACATGCAGAAAATCCTGAAATGCAGGAAGAAGCACCATCTTTCATTTGCTCCACCTATAACATATTTTGTTCCAGGTATGTGTTTTTTTTTCTTGGCAGGAGGGTGGTAATTGGCCTTTTTATTTATTTCAGCCACTGGGACTGATTCCAAAGCACGGTTCAGTGATCAGCTCTATCTTGGACAGCATCCACATGACTGCAAGATACAGAGATATTCATTACTGTCCAGTCCCACAGGGTGTTAGATGAAGTTTTACCCTTCCCTTATTAGGTCAGTATTAAGAATGGCTTTTTTTTTTTTTTTTTTTTTTTTTTTTTTTTTTTCCAAAACCCTACAAAGCATTCAGTCCTTGGAATTTACAGCTTAATTTACCAGTTTGGTCTAGCATGTCCCACGTGAGCGCTTCCAGGACTCTAAACACAGAGAGGAGGAAAAGAACAGTCCTGCACAATGATAAAGTTCAGCACTTTGCTGAATGGTCTTGTAAGCACAATAAAACCTGAAACAGAATACTTGTGGAGAGTATGCAATTTGTCTGTGCTCTAGGAAGCACACAGCGCAGCCCAAGAGCAGTGTAAGTGGCATACTGTTCTGCACTGAAATCATGAAAGAGTCTCACAGCAATTTGCTGGGAGTCCTGGAAAAAAAAAATGCCAAGAGAGTTTTGAAGGATGTGGAAGCAGAAAAGCAGAAAGGCTCATTCATTCTCAGAGGATAGCGCTGGAAAAAAAAGCTGAAATAGCAGGCTAGAAGGAACAGTTGTGTAAAAGTCATTGGCTGAATGGAAATGTGGAAATCTTCTTCTGGGACTGAACCATGGTATCAGTCTGTTCCCAGCTACAACTTGGGTCAGTAATGGGGAAGCTGGTCACACACAGCTATATTTGTTCTCCCTGAGGACAAGCTCAAAGAAGAAAAGTTATTAAAACAGTTCGTACCAAGCTACAAAAGAATGGAGGAGAAAATTTCAAGAAATTAATGTAAGAGGATATGAAAGGAAAACTGAAGTGAAGAAAAATGTAGGGAAAATAGAGGGAAACTACAGTGAATTCTCTCATGCAACACATTATAAATGAGTCCTGATTTGGGTGGCTTGGAAGGGATTAAATTTTGAACAGGAGCCCTCAGATTCTTAATGTAATTTCTTAGCAAACATGGTATAACTTCATATTTAATTTTACTCAATATATTACCTTTAAGCAAGCTTATTTCTTTGAGAGAAAATAAGTCTAGGCTTCTCATTTTCATGTGGATAGTGAATGAATAGCCATCTGTGTTAAACTCAATATCAGTATCTGAAGTGTCATTTATTGTATTGTCAGTAAGAAGAAAGCTGTGTTGAAAAGCATTAATAAGCCTATTAATTCTTTACTTTGCCAAAGTAATTGACAGAATTCTATTTTGAATAATGCAGCAATTAATATTGAGTTGATGCAGGGCAATATTAGCATAAAGGCAGTTTTCCATGCTTGCTTTAAGAGAAAATAGAAAAAACAAAATGGAAATATGAACTAAATGCCATCCATTATTCTTTTAATACTATCACCCTATCTTGCTGACTAGCAAGTCCACTAACACCAGATCTTATATCATATATAAGCTGATGCAAATACCCTGATGTCTAACCCATAACAACTATATGCAATAAATTCTATTAACCCATATCATTTTTCTCTGAGGATAAATATTGCCAGACTACAAATGTTTTACTAAATAGACGTTTCAAAATTGCCAGGAAGGAGTCAACATGATTCCATTCTGAATTAGTCAGGATCACATTAGGAACTGTGATACAGTTCATTACTTGTGAGATGTTACACAGCATTAGAGAGTCCTGTAGGCTTAATTTGACATTAAGCCACCAAACTATGTAAAATATTATAAGAAAACAAACTTCAAATACATTTACCTTCCAAATACATCTGTATTTTCTGCACATACGTATTTCCTGAGCCTGTAAAAGTAGAATATGATAAAACTGATATTTTAATAGAACAAAAAGAAATATTAATATTAACCCTTATTTTTTTCTTAATCATTTAACTCACAATTAAATGTGAGGAAAATTAATACTGAAAAAGTTTAGTATAGCAGTTATTGCTATTTTAAAATTCTGTAACACTTGATTATTTCCTCTATGCCAAGCTTCATACTAAAACAGTACAAATAACTACTATTTATATGGAGAATGGTGTTTGTTGCCCTTAAATTACTGGAAGGAATTCAGAACATTTCAGTCTTTATGTCAACATATTTTAGCCTTTGAATTGCATGCATGTTTCATTTGTGCTTCAGTCTGAGCACTGTTCTAGCCAATCAAAATAAGTAATGTATGATTGCATACGATGTCATCTTAAAATATAACCAGTCAGATCAAAGATGAGAGACCTGTACTTCAGATAAAGTACTTCAGATGAAGTCCGCATTATTCACAGGTAGAATTGTTTTCACATGACTTTAACTTCTTTTTTTGGGGTTGTTTGCATGATAACAGATACTTTATGCCAGTCTCCTGATATTTATTAATTTCTCCTTTTCCTCTGCAATGGGAACTCCTTTGGAAAAAAGACCTGCTTAAGTCTATTTTTTTTTCTGTTTCTCGTTTTCTGGTCAGTGGGTTCAGTTTTGTTAGCTTCATGGAAATGAAACCTTCCCACTTTTCGCCTCCTATCTGCATAAGAATCTGTTAGGCTTCTCTGTGTGTAGATGCCTGGCCTTCAGAAGAGGAATGCACAGAAGGAACAAAGGGATCAGCCTGAGCTTTGCCACAGGACAGAGTGACCCAGACCCAAATACGGCTATTGTGTAGTTTTAGGCAGCAAACACCACCGGTTTGTGTTGTCTGAAGTATTTGCGAGCATTTTGCAAACTTGCTTGTCTTTGGACCCACGTATCGTTGCACTTGAAATGTTTCAATATGAATCCTTAATTTCATAACTGCCTTAGGGAAATAATATGAAACTACTTAATTAAAGACACTTTTTCTTAGAAATGGCTACAGACATGGCTAACAATCAAGCTGTGTGTATGCAGACTACACCATCTCTACAAATTTTGTTCATGTTGCAAAATTTTGTAAGGCAAAAAGTCAAGATTTCTAATTTCTGCTTCTTATATAATATCTTGCTATTCTATCATGCTCTTCCTGATAACTTATTTTCTAGAAATATTTCTCTAGAAATATTTTCTACTCAAGAGATTGATGCACCAAGGAATCAAACCTATGAATTTTCCATTGTTGTTAGTTCTTCAGGGCTCATTTCAGATAGGCATCTGTTCAGCATGACAAGACAGGTACATGTGACTTGTATTACGAAAGTATCTAGTGTTCCATGTCACCATTAATTCCTACAATTCTTTAAACCTTGAATAAATTGCATAAATGAAAAAGGCACAGACTGAATTCATAGTTCAGCAAAACAGTTTTAAGAAAGAATTTATACTTCAGTAAATAAGATGTTCATGTACTAAGTTTGATGAAAGTAGGGTAGAATGAAAACCAGGTAGTCATGACAATGGAGCTGATGTATCAGAAAATAGGCATGAGTAGAAATCCTGTTTATGTCAGATGAGCAATGACTCAATTATGGCCCTATTACTATCCTTGACTAAATTATTAGTGAAGAATAGAGCCAGAGGCAATAATAAGGATTAGTGAGGCAAAGTACAATGGAATAGTAATTAGGATTCTGTGTTTACTATTTTTGTTATGCCTACGGTATGACATCCAAAACAGTGACTTAGAAATTGTTTGGATCTACACTGAATTTACAGTATCATTTGCCCCATCACAAAAAGCTTTTTTGAACTAGAAATGGGGATATTATCTCATCTTCATTTTGCACTGAAAAAAATCTCTGATAATACTTTATTTACCTGTCTTTTTTAAATAAAACCTTGAAAGGAATCTGCTGTTTTGTAAGCTTGTTTTTGTAGGCAAAATAAAATTATCTAAATTATGATAATAAAGCCCAACATTGAACAATGATGGTTTGCAAACTGGAATATACTTTGTATTCACAACTATGGCATAAACACCTTTTGTAGAACCATAAACATTTTATTTAGCTCTTACACATATGACTATCAGAATTATAAAATCCAAGCCATTTATTGCTTTTAATTTTAGCCTAAAAACTAAAGAACAGTATGGAATACTAGATTTAAAGTTGATGAGCATAGGGGGAAAGGTCCCCTAGAAACACCATCATCAGTTCCCTCACAAAAAAAAAAAAAAAAAAAAAAAAAAAAAAAAAAAAGAATTTAAAGAATTTAAATCAGGTAAAGATTTGAACTTCATGGTTGAGCTTCATGAAAATTGATGAACATTGTATAAAAGATGTAGGTAATTCTTCGCTAGATAATAAGTATTTCTATTTGCAATATAATGTCTGAATAATTTTAAAGAAATTGTATTGCTAATAACAATTAAAACAAAATACTGAATCATGCATTTTTGAAAAGGCTCTAAAAGAAAATTCATTCTTTACACTTTTTGGTACAAAAAATTTCATAACTCTCAAGATTAAGAAACATTACCATCTAATATATTAATGATAGCATACTAGTATTTTCTTACGTTTCATTTTCATAGCAATTACTGCAAATTGCATATAATTTACATAATAATTGGTATAATAATGCACATTATAATAGTATTGCACATCATAATAACTGATTTCAAAGAGCATAAATACTTTTTTTTAGTAATGATACTTTGAACCACTAAGCATTGACATGTATCCTTTTTTCCTTAATATTTGATCAAGTACAGTGTACTAAAGTATGAGGTCTGAAAAGGAAAGTCTAACTTCAGAGATGCACAAATGTAGTTAGCATTAACTTGGGATTGCTTCAGTGTGGAAGTAATTTTTTATTCAAAATATTTGTCTCAGAGAGTGAATGTGCCTTCGAGTGATACTGTAACTTTTTATGATGGGAAAAAATATCTCAACTGAGACTACTGCTTCAGTGGATTGTATGATATATTTAAGTTGCTAGTGGACTACAGTGCAAGAAAATTACCAATAAACAAGGTATGGCCAGCAGGCTGGGAAGCAGAGTATTGTGTTTATGCTATTATTGTTGTACAGCTGCTAGACTGAAGCAGGGAGCTTCAGTACAGAGAAACTTTCCCAGCAAGTCAGAGATGCATGGGGAGCTTTCTTCATCTCTATCAATTCAGAGAAGTATTGGGAGCAAACTTTTCTGGAAAGGTTTATTGTAAGGCTTTCAACAGGAAAGCATGAGAAAAAGCCAAGAACATGGAGAACATAGTGTCCAGGTGGAATAGGTTTTTAAACTGTTTTTTTCAATGTCTCACTAACTCCTTCCTTGCATCAGCAAAACCTGCCCACCTTCCCTCTGATTAGGAAGAATACTGTGCCAGTGCTAAACATTAGAAGTCATGAGGCAGGTCCCTGAACTGATAGAATACTTCAGGAATTATGCAGTTTGAAAAGTGCATCTCACTCTTTTCTTCCGTCTCACGGAACAGAATTCTGCTATAGCTTTAGGCTTTGCTGTGTTAGTTCATGGAAGCACAGAATCATAGTATCATCAAAAGGCTTAGATTGGAAGGGATCTTCATGATTATCGAGCTCCAGTGCCTCATAGTGGGCAGGCCTGCAACCCACCAAATTAAGCTGCCCAGGGTCCTGTCCTACCTGGCCTTGAATGTTTCCAAGGGACATGCACAACTTCTCTAGGCAACCTGCTCCAGTGCCTCACCACCCTCTGAGTAAAGAATTTCTTCCTAACACGTAATCTGTATCTCCCCACTCTTAGTTTAAAGCCATTCCCTTTTGTTCTATCACTATCTGCCCATGTAAAAGGTCAGTCTCACTCATGTTTATAAGCTCCCTTCAGTAACTGGAAGGCTGCAGCCAGGTTCTCCCAACAGCCTTCTTTTCTCTAAGGTTGACAAGGCTATCTCCCTCAATCTGCCTTTGTAGCAGAGGTGCTTCAGTTCTTTGATCATTTTCATAGTCTTCCTCTGGCCCAATTCCAATGGCTCCTCATCCTTCTTGTCCCATGAACACCCAGGCCTCGTTGCAGTACTCCAGATGGAACCTCACAAGGGAAGAGCAGAGGGAGACAATCCCTTGACCTTCTGGCCATTCTTCTTTTGATGCAGCTGTTCCTGAGCTTCATCTGTTTTATAGAATTCGACATATTTTTCTTTCAGAAGCTAGAACTATAAGAAACTTCATAAAGCGTACATTAAATTCAAATTGCAAGCATTATCTGCCCTAACTAATTCCGATTCCAACAGCTCAGGACTCAAAACTCCCATTAAAGAAATTCTATTCCATGTGCAAAATAACTGCAGGACTTCTCAAAAGCTGTTTTTTCCCAGTGTGCATTTTAAAGAGCATTTCTATTCAGAACAGTCAAAACCAACACATCTCCCCATGTGCACACAATGCCTGTTTGCTCCCTTCAGTGAAGAAAATCAGTGTTTAACGCCTTTTATTTCTACTGGTCCTGAAGAACTAACCCTTCTAAAACAGCTGATACATGACTTGCTATTACCTCAGCAATCATAAGTTATTTGCCCTGTTTTCATTGAGTGACCAAGCGGTCATGTGAATGCAATTTCATTAAGATTAAGGAATGGTTGGAACAAAAGATATAATCTTTTTTATGTTTTTTTTTTTACTAGAAAAAAAAAGTAATGCTATGTGACTTGACTTTTGAGATTAGATTGAATTTGCAGGACTTACAGCTGGAAAAAGTCTTGATTTTTTTCCCTGTTCAAATGAACTCTTTCAATTTGGAATCAATTCAAGGACAATAAATTCAGAATGTTATGATGCTATTTCTACAGAGCCACTTTTCAAGACTGGAACTACACTTTGAAGTCAAATTTGTCAAAACATGTCAAGAAATGATGAAGTACCAATGGAGTCTGTACAGTACAAACTGAAGTAAGCCATATCCTTCCATTAATCCACCCTCACAGTCTGAATCTCTTCCCTGTTCAATGTCAGGGGATTACTGAGTTTCAGCACTGTCAGCTCTCCTTGCTTTGGGCAGCTTCACCTCCTGGTCTCAGTGTATCTTCTTTTTCTGCTTAGGATTACAAACAGCAAATTGAGAAAGGCATTTTCATGCATACAGTACTTCTTTTGTGACACTGAAGAAAAGAACTGTATTCATTGTCACATAGAATTGATATTATTAAGTGTACAAGATGTCCCTTGATTGAATACTTTTTTTCTCTAGTTGCCTAATGGTTTTTCAACAAGCTTTGAAGGTCTGTTATAAGTTATGCACTTACTGAAATAGTGGTCTCACATGAACAGGGAGTAGGAGGAACACACAACACTGGCCAGTGTGCTTCCTGTTATAATAGCAGAAAAAAAAGATATATTAGCTTAAATACAGATTAAACTAGTTGACAGTTCATCACAATTATGATAACAACTATTTAAACAGCTATGAGTATTTTTTTCTTATAGTCATTGAAATACACAAAAAATACACAAATATGTAAAAGATATCCAACAAACATTAGAAATAATAATCGCTCATCTGAACAAGAAGCAGAATTGCAATGTGTTTTTCTAATTTACTAAAATCCAGAGGTGTGTTGTTTGAACTTGTGAGAACGTAACTGAAAATATCAGATACCAGGACTACATTACAGATAGTGTAGTGCTTGAAACTTTCCAAGCTTCCCTTGCTCAGTTTATACCCATTAAAACTAAAATTAGTGAAATTTATGCTTTAAGGTTTCTAGTTCTATTTAAAAAAATACACTAAAAAAGACACTAGTTCTTGTTTAAGGCAGATTTCATAAGTATTTGCTGCAATTAATTTTATGAGTTGACTTTTGTTTTGATGGATGTTTTTTTAAATATACTGTGTGTCATATGACAAATAATAAATGCTATAAATGTAATAGAAGAAATTGCTAGCTATGGGTCACCTCTTCTTTATTCTTTGTGGAATGGGGAAAGTGGCCTAAAAAGGAGAAGGCAGACACAACCTATCCCAATCCCTAGAAATAAGAGCATCCTATGTCAGTCACAATATTCTCTTGAGAAAAAACAGAAATGAAGAACAGATGGTGAAAGAAGGGAATGAATCCTACTTAATGATTTCAGGTTTAGGCAGGGATGTAGAGGATTTTGCCTGGAAACCCACAGCTTGAGTGAAGCAGCAGAAGGCTACCCTCCCTTTCCACCCAAGAAGAACCATGGAGACGAGGCACCCAAGGACATCCCTGGGCTGCTCACAAAACTCAAGGAGCACCCAGAATGGCATCCTCTAAAGGGCAATTATGTTATCCCATTGACTAAGAAAAAAGTAAGTCAATTTACAGTGTGTGAAAAAAGCATCTTTCACGTATCTGGCTATTAAAAATTCAGTCCTGGAGCTGTACTTTAACCATTTATATAGCAGCTGAAAGAAGAGCAGATGATAAATGTCATCCCCTTTCCATCATGATGAATGCCTGATAGACAGCCTCAAGCACACCATTGACATGAATGTCATCACACAACATAGCAACCAGGGTCTGCAAGACCCTGAGTTTATACCTTGCACAAAAGATACTCTGGCAGCTCCTGTCACTGTATTCAGAAGTCTGGAAAATAGAAAGGTTAGAAGCCTAGGTTGAGGGGTCAAATTCAGATCATTCCTTTAGAGACATCATAGAGGTAATCACTTATTCATGAATTTTACTCCAACATTTTCTTTCCAGTCTTGTTTTTCCCAGAGGAATGAAAATTGTATATATATTTGCATTTATACAGAAATCCAATGTTTGGACAATTACTCCAAGTTCTTCCAGTAGTATTATTTGCATCTGCACTCAATGCTGGGTGAGAAAACAAAGTACAAAGCATCTTCCGGTGCCATTTGCAGGCGTAGATTGTCAACAAATTTTTGTGACTGTTGTTGCACCATAGACTTAAAGAACGATGTGAATAGAGCTCAATCTTCTTATTGAACATTTTCACACTTACATTGGAAAATAAAAGACAGTACTATTTACTTTGTGCATATTTTTGAAATTATTACCCTATCTGGTATTTGATCTCCTTACCTGCTGAAATCTTGATTGTTTCACATATTTTAGCATAAAGAGAGAAGGATTAAAGTCTCCCAGTAAATTCATATATTCTAACTAGAAGCTGAAAGAACTGTTATTGCTATTTTTAAGAAAGGGTCTTATCTGCTTGAATCATCCTGCTCTTCCTACTTAATGTAGTTATCAGCAGGGCTATATTACATGTTTTGAAGGCAGCTATTTCCAGCTTACTGTGCTCATATTTGGACCTCTGGTCTTGAAAAACAATTTACAGATTTTAATATTGTCCCAGCTCATCTACCCTTGCTTTTGAAGTTACAGCACCATGAAGCTCACACAATTAACTGCAACATCCTGTACAAACACTGAAAATTAAATACAGAGCAGATTTTGCATTGCATGGTACACAATTTGAAGGAAAGTTGGAAAGAATGGGAAAAATATGAAGACTCTGATACTAACTGAATCATATCTGAGTATAAAAGCATTACACTCCTCTGATACAATGTGTCATTGTCTAGCAAGATGTCATATCAGTACACTTCTGTTGCTGGTGATAATATAAATCACTGCACCTCCTATATTATTTAAGACAGTAACAGAGTTAAAACTTGGGAAAATGCACTCTGAACAAAATTGTCTGCATATGTAGATAATACATGGGTCTACTGTATTTGTCAAATTTCAACTCTTTCACAAAAAAACATTCAGTCCCACTTTCAAACTAAAGTAATGATTTGTACAACAGTGTGGATTTTAAATTCAACCCAGATCTATCTGTAATTGACACACAATAAAAGTGTATGAGAAAAAAAAGAAGAAATGTCAGTGAACTATAGAATTACATTAATAAATAGTTTCAAATGAAACTAGGGTATTTCTGGCTTTTGAATGAATGTGAGATAAAATATGTGGGAATAAAGACAGCAAAAACATGACTGCTTGCCATATCTCCATTATAGTCACCGCTATGTAAGTCAAAAACTGTGTTTAACAATATAACGTCATGTATGCAGCCTTCCTGTCTGCGTCTTTCTGACTGCAGCAATCTTTGGTAGAATAAACTTTATTCTAGAGAGGGGAATCTGCAGATACTAATGATTATGTAACAATGTAATCATGGCATTATCTCAAATCATACCTCCATATAATGGCAAAACTCAAGATCACTGAAAAATGTAGGATAGATTGTGTAGACACTCATATTCATGCAATTTCATTGAAGATAGAATAAAATTTACTACTTCCACAAGAAACAATTGTTCAGGATTTGCCACAAATCTTTCTTTTACTTTAGTAGAGAAAAGGGAAGGGAAGGGAGGAGAGGAGAGGAGAGGAGAGGAGAG
>NW_024884629.1:0-12672 GCF_019232065.1 Centrocercus urophasianus
CCTTCCTCCCTTCCTCCCTTCCTCCCTTCCTCCCTTCCTCCCTTCCTCCCTCCTTTCCTTCCTTCCTCCTGCTCAGATTGGCTGCTCTCCTGCAGTTCCCTTTTGCTGCTCGGGGAGCTGAATGCCCCCACGGTGCCGGATTTGCCGGAGGATTCCTACAGGGAATTTCTCGGAGCTGACGTTAATGCATCTGGAGAAGCGGTGCTGACCTCTGCGCGACGCTGACCTTTGCATTTATGCCATTGTAAACACTTTTCAGCTGTAGGTTTTGAGCTCTGGTGATTCTATGGCTCTGAGCAGAGCCTTTGTCATCCCTCGCATTGGCCAAATGTGTGGCTTCGTGCAGGTTTCTGCACTGCTGTCACCCCAAAAAACTCATTGCCACCACTTGGGTTTGTGGCACCGGGACCAAACTGGGTTTTGTCAGCATCAAATGGGAACATTCCCATCGCTGGATGGCATTGGAGGATGGGGAAATCCCCACTGGGGGCTGAAATAATTCCCGTTGGTGGGTGGGAAGATCCCCATTGTTGGATGAGTGGATTCCCATTGGTGGCTGGGAAAATCCCCATGGGTGGCTGAAAGGATTCCCATCTCCGGATGGGAAAATCCCCCATTGGTGGTTGAGAAAATCCCCGTTGCTGGATGGGAAAACGCCCTTTGCTGGGTGAGAAAACCCCCGTTGCAAACTCCTTCTCCCAGCCCCGTGCCCTGTCATCAGCTGCAGTGAAGGCTGGTTAAATTGTACAGATCACCAGCTCTGTTGTTCCCGCAGCAGCGCATGCCTGGGGCCACTTATCAGCAACCCCTGATCTTTATGGGGGCCCTCATAAACCCAGCCAAGGCCTCTCTGCTTCCAGCATGGAGCGGGGCAGGGTGCGCTTTGCACGGCTTCCCTGCCTTCTCCCGAGTGCAGAGCACTCGATGATGGAAAGCATGGGCAGATGCACGTCATTACAGCAGCGCCCTCGCTGCCTGCGTTGCAGATGTGCCCCTCACTCCATGCCCTGGTCTGGGTTGCCCCATTTTGGTGCCATTTTGGCTGCCATGTCTTCAGGCTGCCTTGCTTTCCTTCCAAAGAGCCGCTTTCCTTTTTTTCTTTTTTTTTTTTTTTTTCATCCACCCCAAGAAAGTGAAAACGAGACAAATTGCACTTTAACCCACCCTTGTCTTGTCTACCAAAAAAAAAAAAAGGCTGAATAATAGCAGAATAAGTGCTCCTTTCTCCTGCCCCGGCCAAACTCATCAGAGGAGGCCATCCCCAACCAAGAATTTGCTGTGTAAATAGAGGAGAGGTGCAGCGGCACGGAGCAGGGAAGGGGCTCTCGTGGCCGCAGGGACACTGCAGCCCATTCCCCATCCTTGCTCAGCGGCTCTCAGCTGCTCGCTGTCATTAATCTCCTTCCGTGTTCCCAAAGCGACGGCATCAGCTGTGGGCTGGCATTGTGAGCAGAAGTGAGGGGATGTTTCCAGCAGTGGGGCTGCACCCAGTTCTGCTCCTTGTCCCGTAGGGTCTGTGTGTGTCAGTGCTGTTTGCCTAAGGAAGGATGAGTTTGGAGCAGGACGGGGTGGAACTGAATGGGCCTGGAGGTCCCTGCCAACCCATTCCGTGGTTCCATGGTGATCTCTAAGGTCCCTTCCACACCAGAGTGTGGTTCTGTGATCCTGAGGTCTCTTCCAAATCAACCATTCTATGGTTCCATGACCTTCAAGGTCCCTTCTAACCCAACCATCCTATGGTTCTGCCACCTTTAAGGACCCTTCCAACCCAAACCATGCTTCTATGATCCGAGGTCCCTTCCAATCCAACTGTTCTACGGTTCTGTCATCCTAAGAACCCCTCCAACCAACCGTCCAATGGTTCTGCCACCTCTGAGGACCCTTCTAATCCAAACCATGCTTCCGTGATCTTTAAGGACTCTTCCAACCCATTCCGTGGTTGTATGATCCCAAGGTCCCTTCCGACCCAACCAATCTACGTTTCCATTCCAGCATGCCTTTACAACGGGGAGAGCTCACAAAGCCACCACCATCGCATCCTACATCCCAGTGGCTCCCAGAGCGGGGAGGGGGGGGAAGTAGTGTAATTAGCAGAGATGGCTGCAGAATGGTGTAATTAAATGCTGATGGGCTGCGATCCCATGCCATTATGCAGGTTTTGTGCCCCCAGTGTCACCAGTGGGCTGTGGGAGGTTGGGGTGGATGAGTCGCCATGTGTCACCCATCCCATCCCATCCCATCCCCCCCCACCCCACCCCAACCCCCCCCACCCATCCCATCCCATCCCATCCCATCCCATCCCATCAATCCCATCCCATCCCATCCCATCCCATCCTATCCTATCCCCATCCCCATCCCCATCCCCATCCCCATCCCATCCCATCCCATCCCATCCCAACCCCAATCCCCATCCCCAAGCACAGCACTGGGGCAGCTCTCAGCTCCCATGGGTCACCCCATTGGCCGCGCGCTCCAGGTATGCACCGCAGAAATAACGCAGTTATGGATCTGACCTTGGGCTGTTCATATCCTCCTGGTACGAGGTGATTACTTTTTAATGAGTGGCTGCTGAAAAGGGAGGAAAATGAATTATTTCTGCCCTAGGATTAGCTCTCGGAGATGGGCCCAGCGCTGGGCGATCGATGCACGCTCAGAGGCTGCACATGGCTCAGGACTGCTCCCCATTTCCCAGCACGGGGGACATCGATGCTTTTGCTCTGTGGGTGGGATGAAGCCTTTCCGTGGTGTATCAGGACCCGGAGAAGCAACTTTTGGGCTCATAGGTCTGTGCTGAGCCTGCTGTCTTCAGGATCTCCCCTTTTAGGGGCGAATCCCGACTTGCTGGGGTGAAGTTCCAACTTCTGGGGACCAAATTCCCAATCTGTTCTGGTGAATTCTCACCTTCCTGAGGACAAATTCCCAACTGGTTGGCATTTTACCTGCTGGTTTTGAGCAGCCCTGCGCCGTTCTGTCATAAGCAGCAGAGATGTTCTGACCCTGCACTAATTAGAAGCCCAATAACTGCATGAGGAGTGCAAGGAGGTGGGAGCTGCAGGGATGTGTGGGTCCCCAAACCCAACACCCATCCTGCAAGCAGAGGGGAGACGCAGCCTACAGGGCAGCGGTGTCAGCAAAGAAAGAATCCCCAAAGAGGGAACTGCTGGAAAATCCATTAGTGAATGGAGTGCAGGAGGGACTTTGGCTTTTCATGCTGCTGGGGCGGCGTTTAAGAAAGAATCGGGGAGTCAAAAGGCTTGGGAAAACAAAAGGCACCGAGGGAGAGAGGCCTCTGCACGGTGCGTGCCTTGGGGTGGGCGTGGGATGGGCTCTGCTTCCCCCGGGGCGCACGGCGGGGATGGATTGGTGTAAAAAATGGGAGGTTTTTGCTCCGTTCCCCCTCGGAGCGTGCTGCACGGGGAAAGCAGCCAGGCAGAACATCCAACCGCGTTGCTAAAGGTGCTGGCTAGGGCAGGGAGGCTATCCAGAATTAGAGTTAATTAAGATTGATTCGTTCCGTGGAGGATAGGAGCTGGAGCGTTACAGCTACCGCTGCGCCAGGCTCCGCTGCACGCGGCAAATTATCTCCGTGCTGCAGCTTCCTCTGCAGCCCCCGGCCCTGTGGCAGCACACAGAGCACAGGGGGGGCGAAGGGGGGCTGCTGGAGTGGCTTTGCCCCCGGGGGAGTCCGTTGTTGGAGCCGCAGCGTGGAAAGCGCCCGGAGAAGGGAGGGCTGGGGGGTTGAGGCTGGGGGTCTTCCAAGCAGAACTGCAGAGCTGTTTGTTGCTTGTGGGGTAATGAAATGGAGCTGCAATGCTTTCTTCTTGCAAAGGGAAGCGTGCAGAGCTGCTTTGTGCCTTGTGGGTGTCGTGCACCTACTTGGTGCTCGCGGGCTGCAGAGGGTCTGCGCGAGGCTGGGGTGCGAATGAGAGCTGCGATGCTTTTTTCTTGCAAAGGGAGGAGGGCAGAACTGCTTTCAACCTTCTGGCGTCCGTGCATTTGTCCTGCAGATGGTCTGTGTATGGTTTGGGTGCACCAGCAGGACAGGGGCGGTGGGATGGGTTGGACGTGGTGATCTTGGAGGTCCTTTCCAAACTGAATGATCACAGGATCCCATGGTCCTGCGGTCGTGGAGCAGCAGAGCAGAGGATGGCATGAAGATGCCCTCAGACTTTTCCCCTGCATCTCCCTATCGAGGTCCACGGGCAGAAGCAAAGCCCACACCTCGCTGTGGGATGGGGCACAGGGCTGGGAGGGGTGTGCTGTGGTGCGCTCCTGTTATGCAGATTGTATGCAAATTGAGTCCTCTTCTGGAAGCACCTCTGCTTGGGGAAATGGTTCTGCTGATCAGAAATGGACTTTTGTTTTTCCTCCCCATTGGAATCCTCAGGAAATGGGATGGGTCCAATGCACCACATCCTCGTCCGGCTCTGGAGAGCTCGCATGGCGTCAAGGAATGAGATTTTGGTGACAGATTTTGATGCTGGGAGCAGCATCTGTGGGCCACGTCCTGTGGGAAGGGAGCGCTTACCCAAAGCGGACTTGAATGACCTCAACGAAGCTTCTACCAAAGCCCTTCCTACTGGGAGCTGCCCTTCAAGCTGGGCTCTGCTCGGAGGTTGCAGCCTAAATGCCAACCCAGCAAACTTGGGACAAAATTGAGGGCTTTTGGGGCAGGAGAGCATCTGCAGGGTGAGAAGTGACAGCAGAGGAAATGGCAGAAAGAGCTGGGGTTCTGCACGTGCTGGAGTGCCCCTGTGGCAGAGCGGGCAGCACGGGGATGGATTCACGCTGCAGTTCATCCCCTGCAGGCAGATCCCAGCAGTGAGCGCCCATGGACCAGAACCGTGTGATGCTGTGATGAAATAAGCCAATAATTCCCACTTCCTTTCAGATCCTTGTCACCCCTCTTTCTCCCATCCGCCTTAAAATACTGAAAGGTGGAGCAAAACGCCTCAAACCCACCAGCGGCACCCATTATCACAGAGACCCCCATTTTCCCACCCACATCCTCTGATCCTGGGGATTCCTCCAACCCCCAGCACTGCCTCTCCAGATGGAGGATGATGCTCAGCTGCCGCCGGGCTGAACAGACACATATTAATTTTTCATTCTCCGGCCGGATCCTGGAGCTGCACAGATGGGCTGTGGCCCATTGCCCTCTGCACTGCATCCTGATGTCCAGCTGCTCCGGGTGTGATATATGGTTGGGCAGAATGGCTGAGCCCCAAGCTCCCACGTGGTGGCTGATCCTTGTGGGGTGAGGATGGGGCATGAAGGAGCTGCCACCTTCCTTTTACCACACCGACGTTGGTTGTGCTGTGGTCACTGTCCTGTCCTTCTCTTTGTTGGGGGGCAGCCGGGAACGTGTTGGGTTCACTGTGCAACCCAACCTGCTGTCTTGGCGGCCAGCTTCCTAAAACTCCAAATCTGTGCTGTGCTGGAGGACCGTGAGCTGCACAGCTTGGATATGGAGGAGTGGAAGAGGGAAGCGTCCCCACGTCACCACCATGGACAGATGGAGCTGCGCCACGGGGCTTTGGGTGCTCCTCTGCCCGCTCCGATGAGAAGCAAAATAGCTGTGCAAGAAGCATGGAAAGTGGGAGCTGTAGGGGCATTGCCAAAGCTGGCATCCATCCGGCCATCTGTACAAGCAGAGGGGAGATGCAGCCTCTGCAGTGCTGTGTCAGCAAGGAAAGAAGCCCCAGAGAGGGAACATCTGGAAGATCCATCAGAGAACGGAGTGCTGCAGAGACCTTGGTTCTTCGCATCACTCTGTGGCCCCGGGTCCAGGGGGTCCCCTCTGGTTCCTGGGGACGTGCTGGAGGTGACCCAGCCAAAACAACACTGTGATCTATAGCAGCGCTGTGAAAACACTTCAGCACTTCGCCACAGCCCCCAGCTCCAAGCGCGCCCACGTTGGCCATAATTCTCTTTTATTGCCAGGATTTGACTCGCTGTAACACCAACGGTGCTGCTGTGAGGCAGGGGTGAGCCGGGCCAGGATGAGCTCTGCACAGCAGAAGCCAAAAAGATCATCAGGAAATGCCTCATTTACAAGAAATACCACCACCCCTCCGCCCTCCCTTGCACTGGAGAGCCTCGTGCTGCTCGGCCTCCGCTGAAGCACCGCATCTCCTGCAGTGGCAAAGCACTGAACCATGGCTGCAAAACCCCAGGGCTGCAAAGCACTGAGGCGCAGTTCGAGACCAGAGGCAAATCCTATTGCAGCAGCAAAGCTGTGCATGCAGTAGCTGCACCCGTGCTGCCAGGGCATGCGACAGGGCCTTGCACGGACCGAGCTGGGGGTGCTGAGAGCAAAATCCTGCTGGGAAAACCCATCTGTGTGATGGAAAGAGATCGGTGTGAGCAGTGTTTGTGAGGACTATGGGAAGTGTCAGGGGCTGGGCTGAGAGGTGGGACCCCCAGCAGCTGAGCGTGCTCGCTCTGGGGCCAATGGGGGGATGATGGAGCTAAGCAGAGTCTTGAAGGAGCAGAAATCCTCCCCCCTGGAAAGGAGCCCTCAGCAAGATGACAGCAGTAGGAGCAAAATGAGAGGCTCATCGGTTTGCTTCTGCTGCATGCGCTCCCTCCCTCCTCTGGCTGGTGGCTGCAAAGCAAAGGGGAAACCGAGGCACAGCCAGCGTTCGCAGGGCTGCTCCGGCACAGGTGCTCGCTTGGATTTCGACCCCAACTTCAGCGCATCGTTGGCTCAATGCTACGCGTGGAAACCCTCCATATCCGTGGGAACTCTGTTCCTTTGGGGAGAGCTGAGGGAGCCGAGAGCACCCACTGCTGCGTACACACGTGTTGAACACCCACAGCTGCACGAGGTCCCCCCAGGAGGGGTCGTGGGGGGAGCGCACCCCAACCCAGCGCCATCGGGACACCCTCGGCGCTGCGCCCCGGTTGCGCGCAGCAAGAAGGGCCCCGAACAAAAGCCCACTTGAGAGCCGCTGCTGAATAGATTAACAAGATTTCCATAATTAGGGCGGGAGGGAACAATAGGATTCTCCCCTGCCCAGCCCCCCCTGCCCGCCTTTGTCTTGCGCTGTGGATAATGGGGCAGCAGCGAGGGTGGGAACCGGCCGTGCCATTTGGTCACTGGACAGTAATTTTCTCACACTGCCAAGGGGAGCATTGAAACATCTGTCCCCGCTCCGAGCGCTCATTCACGTCACATCGCGGCCCCCTGACGACTTCTCCCCGTCCCACCAACCCTCCCCCTCCGCCGGGTTTGCAGGGCGTTCGCATGGCTTTGCTTTCCCTTTCCCAACTGCGCCGTGCGCTGAAGCGCTTCGGGTTTCGCAGCCGGGTTTTGCAGCCGGGTTTCGCAGCCCTTCCGTGCTCTGATCGCTGCGCTGATGCACGGCTGCGTTTCGTTCTGCTGTGCTGCTCTGGGATGGAGCTGTAGCGCCGCATCCCCGGGGCTGCCCGCCCTCCTCAGGGCGCTGCAAAGCAATCGCTGCGCTTCCTTTAAGCACTGATTTTTAGGCTTTGGGTGCTGGCATCCATCCACGCTACAGGGGGAAGAGCAAATTGCATTTCTCTGCTTGGCATTTCCAACACTGAGGGGGTTCTGAGCACCCATAGGAAGCATTTTTGAGGTTTGGGTCCTGATCTAGAAAGCACATCTCTGTTCAGTGCACCTAGCAAGGGTGGAAACTCATGGTGCTTCAGCCCTCCCCCCCCCCAAAACACACCTCTACATAATGCCTCACTCCTCAGCAAAGCCTCATTTTTCCCTTCCGTAGCTCCTCGGTGCCTCTGCTCCCTTCTGGCCCTGCATTCTGCTCATGCACAGCTCAGGGCAAGAACTGCAGCAGGAGCAGAGCTTTGCTGGGAAGCTGTCTTTGTGCTCGGTGGAAAGGCCCTTTCCTGCACACCAGCTCTGGCCGAGCGTTTATCTCTCGGTAGCACTTTAATAATGGTGAGTAAACGCAGGGGGGGATGGCAGATAAAGCCAGGCAAAGCCGCCATTTAAATCCTCTTGTGGAAGTTTGATATCCAAAGTGGAAGTACAAATGCCATATAAGTCAATTAAAGCATTAAGTAATCTAATTGTGCCGCGGTCACAAAGTGGCTTAAAGGCTGAATGGGGCGTGAGGGCCCTCCTGCTCCCACTGCAGCTTTGTATGGGGCTGGGGGGGCCGCTGGGGGGCTCAGCACGGCAGATAACAATGGGGCCGGGGGCTGCCATGGCTCTTCTGCCTTTTCTTCCCCAGCAGGGACGTTCACCACTACGAGGGGTTGAGCAGAGGGACTCAGGCCCAGGTGGGACAGCTTCCATGTGCAAGTCCACGTCCCCAGCTGCCCTGGGCACGGGGGAGACGCACGGCTCCCACCCAGGCTTTGTTCCCTGAGCAGGAACACGTGGGGTTGGCTGGGGCTGCTCTGTTCCCTGTGCCATCCTCCCCGTTGCGTTGCTGCAGAGCTGTCTGTGCTCTGCCCCCTCCCTCCTTGCTGAGAATTCACCAAATGCTATTAATGCATTGGCAGAGCAGTTAATATGGGTGCCCTGCGTGCAGCCAGGAGTTGGACTCAGCGATCCTTACGGGTCCCTCCCGACCCAAGATATTCTACAGTTTCAGTGATAATATGCCATAAAACTATTAATATGTTAATGCAATGCGATGCAAAACGCAGCAATGACAGCAGAGCAGCAAAGCCCTGTGCTGCAGCAAGTGAGGACTTGCTCAAATGCGACAGCCAGGGACACAGAAACAAAGGAAAGGAGCTGCTTACCTTCCGAAAGCCTCGGGTACACAGGGATCTCCAAAGAGATGCCCTCCCCTCCGCTGCCAACCCTTAAATGAGGTCTAGGAAGGGGTGGATCCTGGCTCCAGCCCTTCCATCACTAGGGTGCATTGCAGGGCCTGGGTTCGCCCTGCTTTCCCACCAGGTTCTCAATCACTGGGGCAAGCCATTATTGATATTCCGTTCATTGTAATTATTATATATCTATTAAGATGTTGTTAATGCTGGGTGTGCAGTGGCCAGCCAACGCCTGGCTTCTGATCCAGGTGAAACAAACAGAGCAGGATGCTGGGACTGGAGCTGCTGCTGGGGTTTGGGAGGGCCTGGTACGATAGCATGGATGTTGTCTTCTGTTGGGTGATGGGTCGGTTTGATGATGTGGGTGCTGTTTTCTGTTGGATCATCAAAACTTGATCTGGATGATTGCTCTGAAGTACTTGTTGGGAGTGTCTGCATCAGTGGTGCAAGGTGTTTGCACTGATGATGCAAAAGGGTGGTGGGGGGCGTTTTTGACTCTGAGATGTATAATTTAGGATACAGACGTTGGAAGTAGATGGTCTTGAAGGTCCCTTCCAATGCAAGCCTTTCTGTGATTCTGTAATTCCTCAATTCTGTCTGATTGGGATCAGGAGGTGCAACACGGTCCGGGGGAAGGGTGGTTTGGTGGGTTTTGAGCAGTGCAGAAGGGCGCTTGTCCCAATTTTGGGGGTGTCACGCTGCTGTAGATGTGGCACTTGGGGATGTGGTCTGGTGGACGTGGCTCGATGGACTTAGACTGGATGGGTTAGACTTCGATGATCCTGGGGGTCTTTGACACCTTAACGATACCACGATCCCTGTGTCCTGTAGGTCTGTCGAAGATGCACTGGTCACCAGAGCATGCCCAGTCCCTGAACCAGTGGCCAGAGCAGCACCTCGACGTCTCCTCCACCACCTCCTCACCAGCCCACAAGTCCGACCTCTACCCCAGCACCCGCCAGCGCTTCAACTACGCCTGGGCCAACGACGACATCTCAGCACTCACCGCCTCCAACCTCCTCAAGAGGTACGCCGAGAAATACTCGGGGGTGCTGGATGCGCCCTACGAGCGCCCGGCGCTGAGCGGCTATGGGGATGGCGCCTTCGGGCCCGTTAACGGGCAGAAAGGGGACGGTGAGCCCTGGCCTGTGCCTCACGGCTCCGACGGCGCCTACCCACTGACCCCCATCCACGATGGCCTCCCCGGTGCCAAGGCCGTGGTGCCGCCCGCCGTGCCGGCCGGTAGCGCTCCGCTGGGGCTCGCCGGCTCCCCGGTGGTGTCGGCCAACCTCGCCGATCCCATCTACGCCGGGAATTCGTGCGGAGCGGCGGGCGGCTCCGGCGGGCTGGGCTCATCTCAGGAGTACCCTGCGGGCTACGGCAGCACCTACTTGCCCTCCGGCTACTGCGGCCAGCCCAGCACAGCACTTGCCCCTCCGCACCCACCCACCCTGCACAGCTCGGGGCTCCTGCAGCCCACGCACCCCTCATCCGCCCTGGTGCCGGGCTACGGTTCCTCCGGCCCCGTCTACAACTACGCCTCGGGCAGCTACGCCACGCAGCCGGGCTATGGAGCCATCCACCCACCCCATCCCTCTGCTTCCTACCTGCCCTCAGGCATCGCAGCCCCCACCCCGCTGCCGGCCCCCGGGCCCACCACTCGTCCATCTGTGGTGCCAACCTATGGCTACCAAGCCGCCGGATTGGCTTCGTTGGCTGTGCCGCCTTTGGGCACCGAGGCGACGGGCACCTTGAAGAGGAAAGCTTTCGATATCTCCGGTGGGGAGGATGAAGCAGAGGGCAGATATCGGAAATACAGCTACGAGCAGCCAAAGTCCCCCTACCCCATGTCGGACAACGGCGAGTGCCGAGGCAACGGCTTCCCCAGTGCCAGCAAGCGGCCGGCGGGCAGCGCTGAGGAGCACGGCAGTAAATATGGTGGGCAGGCGATGAAGAGCGTGGTCTCACCGCCCTACGGAGCTGGGGATGCCCCACTGCGACCCACAGAGTCCTTCGAGAAGTTCAGCCCTCCCCTTGCCAACGGGGAGCGGGCGGCCGAGCCGGGACACCCCTTCCCTTTGAGGCTGCCACCCAAAGCGCCCGTCTTCAGCAGCCAAGCAGTGGAGGAGCAACCCAAAAACGTTGACCCTCTGGTGTTGGAGTTGGTGAACACCAAGATCGTGGAGCGCGGGCCGCCCGTGCAGTGGACGGACATCGCCGGGCAGGTCTCCATCAAAGCAGCCATTGAGGAGGAGCTGGTGTGGCCCATCCTGCGACCCGGTGCCTACACTGGGGCGAGCAGGCTGCCCAGAACCATCCTCCTGTTTGGGCCGCACGGCACCGGGAAGACCCTCCTGAGCCGCTGCATCTCCACCCAGCTGGGCTCCACGCTGCTGAAGCTCAGCGCCGCTGCCCTGCTCACCACCTGGAAAGCCGAAGCCGAGAAGATCCTCCAGACCGTCTTCTTTGTGGCCAAGTGCCGACAGCCCTCGGTGGTGCTCATCATGGAGGTGGAATCCTTGCTGGTGGCCCAGGACGGCGGCCAGGCTGGAAACCTCAAGTCTCAGCTCCTCTCCTACTTGGACAATGTAGCTACCTCGACCGAGCAAAACGTGGTCATCATAGGGACCACCTCACGGCCCGGCAGCATGGACGAAGCTTCCCACCGGCGCTTTGCCAAACGTTTCTACATCTCCCCACCGGACAGCATCGCCCGGAGGCAGATCCTCCACCACGCTTTGGCTCAGCAGAGCTCCTGCCTGAGCGAGCGGGAGATGGCGTCCCTGGTACAGCACACCGAGAGCTTCTCGGGCAGCGAGCTGATCCAGCTCTGCCAGCACGCTGGGGCCACCACGCTGCACGGCTTGCCGGGCCAGATCCAACCCACCTCCTACAAGGACTTTGAGAAGGCCTTTTGCAAGGTCCGCCCCGCCGCCTCGCAGAAGGAGCTGGACTTGTTTGCTGAGTGGGATAAGATGTACGGGTCCAGGCACTGACCGGGAAGACCCGGCCACAACCAACATACCTCTTTCTTAGGGTTTCTGATAGGACTGGGCTTTTTTGGTCCTTTGTTTTTCTGAAGCAGTCGCTCGTTGAACTCAGGATAACCTATTTATTGTTCACCCGCCTCCCCTTGCAGCCGTTTCCAGACCGTAGAACCGCAGGATCACAGAACCGTAGAATGGGTCGAGTTGGAAGGGAACCTGAAGGTTCATCCAGTGCAACGGCCGTGCAGTGAGCATCCACATCTCGGTCACAGAACCACGGCGTCGGTTGAATTGGAAGGGAACCTTCAGGGTCACCCAACTCCAACTGCTGTGCGGGGGGCCGTCGAGAGCTCAGTCGTAGAACCAGGGAATGGTTGAGTTGGAAGGGACCCCGAAGGATCAGCGGCGCAACTCCGTGCCGCGAACATCCAGGCCTCCATCGCAGAGCCGTAGGGAACCTCGAGGGTCGTCCTCTCCAACTCCTGTGGGCATCCGCAGCTCCACCGCGTCGCTCAGATGCGATGAGCAGAGCTGAAAACGCGCCGCAATTAAAGCTTTTATTAATTACAGCGGATGGGTGCTCACATCCCCATGCCTGCGTGCGGAGGTTTTCCTTCTTCTCGCTTATTCCCAACCAAAACATCGACCGCAGCGACGGAGGAAGCGGCACAGGGAGGTGGGGGGACCACAGAACCCAGGGCTTTGGAGTAAAATGCTGTAGATTGTTTAATTTACTAGACTTCGTTTTTATTTTTGTAAGCTGCGTAGGTTGGTTTTGTTGTTTTTTTTTTTTTTTTTTTTTTTTTGGTGGATTTTTTTTTTTTTTTGCTGTTTTTCGTTTTGTTTCGTTTTCTTTCGAACTACTCAGGAAATTGAATGACCTCAGCATTGAAAAAAAAAAAAAGGAAAAAAA
>NW_024884629.1:12772-13131 GCF_019232065.1 Centrocercus urophasianus
TGTTTTTGCTTCCAAAAAAAGAGAGAAAAAGAAAAAAAAAAAAAAAAAGGTGACAGAAAGAAGAAAAATAAAACAAAAAAAAACCCCCTCAAACCCGTAACCAAACTTGAAGCTGTTACCAAGGTGGAAGCTGAATGTATTCCGGTGCTTCTCACTCTCGCTGCGCCGGCGTTTCCCTGGCTTTGCTTTCGCTCCCGCTGCCCTCGCGGCTTCGGGTCCCGCCGTGCTTTGGAATCCATCCCCAGCACCACTTTTTGGCTCCTTCTTTTCTCCCTTCTTGACGCCCCGCTTCCTCGGGTCGTCGCCTTTCGCTTTCGTTCGTTGGTTCGTTTTATTTTCTGCTTAATAATAATAATAAT
>NW_024884630.1:2500-11054 GCF_019232065.1 Centrocercus urophasianus
TTACCTTTAATATCACTGCTATGCTTCATGGTTTGGTTTTTTTTGTTTGTTTGTTTCTTGTTGTTGTTTTGTTTCTGTTTTTGCTTTTTTCCTGTGAAGAACTGGCTCAGTTTTCTTTCATGTTGCTATGATAATCAAAATCTTGATAACTAACTTTGTTCTTAGAAAAACACTTTTCCATAAACTTGTTGACTACCAATTGAAAATCACAAGAAAAAACTTCCTCATTTCTCTGCCAAAATTTTCTAGTCAAGAGATTTTTGTTGTTGTTGTTGTTGAATACTTAATTACATCCAAAACTTTTTACCTGAGATTGTGGTTAGCTCTTCCTTTCATAAGATAATAGTTTGTCAAATTCTGAAGTGTAATTAAGAAGTTGCTCTCTGCCTCTTCTGTATTGATCTCATCAGAAATTTAGTAGACCCCTGGTTGGATCCTCAGGGGAATCAATCAAAATAATTAAATTTAAATAAAAAACCTATGTCATTCTGTATTTCCATTCATCTAAAGAATTCATCTATCCAATACCTTATCCATCAACTTACACACATACACTCATGAAGGTGTGAAAGAACATAAATTGTCAATATAAGACTGTCGATGTGGCCAACCTGAACTTTAATAAAGCCTTGACACTGTCCCCCACAACATTCTCGTGTAGAAGCTGGCTGCCCATGGTTTGGATGGCCATACGTTGTGTGAAACACTGGCTGGATGTCTGGGCCCAAAGACTTACGGTCAATGGAGCTAAATCCAGTTGGTGGCCGGTCATGATTGGTGTCTCCCAGAACAAGAGTAAGGATGAGGGGGAAGGTCTGTAAGGCAGACATCTTGGTGGGGGTCTGTTATAGACTGCCTAATCAGGATGAAGGGATGGATGAGGCATTCTCTGAGCAACTTGTGGAAGCCGCACGATCACCAGCACTCGTGCTTGTGGAAGACTTCAATTTCCCTGACATATAATTAAATAAATAATTATAAAATTAAATATATAATTAAATATAATACAGCACAGACGAAACAGTCCAAGAGGTTTCTAGAATGTGTGGAAGATAGCTTCCTTATGCAGCTGCTAGGAGAGCCAGGGTTGATGCCCTGCTGGACTTGCTCTTCACTAACAGAGACGGACTGGAGGGAGATGTGAAAGATGGGGGCCATCTTGGGCAGAGCGAGCATGAAATTGTGGAATCTTCTATTCTTGGCAATGTCAGAAAGATGACTAGCAAAACTGCTATCTTGAACTTCAAGAGGGCAGACTTTGACCTTTTCAAGATGCTTGTAGCGTGAGTCCCCTGGGAGTCGCTTCTCAAGGGTAAAGGGGTCCAGGAAGCCTGGAAGGATGGAAATCTTGAAGGTGCAAGAACAGGCTCTCCCTGAATGCCATAAGGTGAGCCGTAGGGTAAGAAGATCGGTGTGGATGAGCCAAGAACCATTATTGAGACTCTGGAAGAAAAAATCTATGTCTTCTGGAAGAAGAGACAGGCTACTTGGGGAGATTACAAGGAAGTTGTTAGAATATGCAGGGAGGAAGCTAGGAGGGCAAAAGCCCAAAGTGAACTCAGATTGGCCAGTGCAGTAAAAGTGAATAAAAAAATCCTTTTATAAATATATCAACGTTAACAGAAGAACTGTGGAGAATTTTTATCCTTTTTTTGATGCAGCGGGGAATGTGACCACTGAGAATAAGGAAAAGGCTGGGCTCCTCAATGCCACCTTTACATCTGCTTTTAATAGGCAGATCATTTATCCTCAGGGCTCTTTACACCCTGATCTGGAAGCCTGGAATGCTACACAGAATACACCTCCAGTGACTCAGATGGAAACAGTTAGAGAACTCCTCTGTCTGGACTGTCACAAATCCATGGGACTGTATGGGCTTCATCCTGGGGGTGGAGGAGATTGTTGAGCTGTTCCTGGCCATCTACTGGCACTCCTGGTTGTCTGAAGAGGTCCCAGACGACTAGAGATTTGCCAATATGATTCCCATCTAAAAGAAGGGCCGTAAGAAGGACACAGAAAGCTACATGCCTGTCATCCTGACTTCAGGGAAAGTTACCTCAGGTACCAGGGAAAGTTATGGAGCAAATCATCTTGGGAGAGACCACACAACATGTGCATGACATTGAGGGGATCAGGCCCAGCCAGCACAGGTTCGTGAAAGGCAGATTGTTCTTGACAACCCTCATCTTCTTCTATGACTGGGTGACCAACCTGATAGATGAGACAAAGGCTGTTGATGTAGTCTGTAAAGACTTTAGCAAAGCCTTTGACATGGTCTCTCACAGGGAACTCCTGGGAAAACTAGCTGCCTATGGCTTGGACTGGTATACTCTTCTTTGGTTAAGGAACTGGCTAAAGGGCCATGCCCCATGGGTAGTGGTCCACCTGGCGACCCATTACAAGTGGTGTCCCCCAGAGGTCGGTAGTCGGTACTGGGGCCCATCTTGTTTAATATCTTTATTGATGACCTAGATGAAGGCATGTCATGGTTTTATGATTTTTGTTTATCAGTATTCCACATCATAACATCACATGGGCACTGGGAGTTTAACTGTTAATGCTCCAGTTCTGGGTACCTGACCGGAAGAGAAGAAGAACTACATTCCCCAGGGGACTTTGCAGTCATAAAGAGGATATATAACTTCTGGCAAGGTCACCTGATGTGCTCTTCTTTGTCCACTCTTCTTCATCAGCTCTCCTCCCGTCTCCCTGCTGCTCAACTGGACATCTCAGCACAGTGTTACAATGAGGTCTATCTACTTTTCAGACATTCTCTCTCTCATTATATAGGATTTATTAGCTTCAATTCTGATTATATTGCATTATAGTGTGTTATCTTGCATTCCAACACTATATTTAGTAAATTAGTTTGTTTCTCCTCAGATCGTTACCACTGTAACTATTTTGGAGTCCCTGTGATTATTTTGGAGTCCCCTATTCCCTTTTTTCTGGAGGCATGGATTTTTCAAAATCCCTCCACCCTGCTAGTCATGGAACTGGGCCAAACCAGCCCATAAACTGTTGACAAGGCATTGAGTGCACCCTCAGTAAGTTTGCAGATGACACCAAGCTGGGAGGAAGTGTCGACCTGCCTGAGGGTAGGGGGCCAGTGGCATCCTATCCTGCTTTAGAAATAGTGTGGCCAGCAGGAGCAGGGAGGTAATTGTCTCCCTGTACTCAGCACTGGTGAGGCTGCACCTCGAGTATCGTGTTCAGTTGGGCTCCCCACTACAAGAAAGACATTGAGGCCCTGGAACATGTCCAGAGAACGGCAACGAAACTGGTGAGGGGTCTGGAGCACAAGTCTTATGAGGAGCAGCTGAGGGAGCTGGGATTGTTCAGTCTGGAGAAGAGGAGGCTCAGGGGAGACCTCATTGCACTTTACAATTACCTTGTGATGAAAAAGGGTCTGGCCTCTTCTCCCAAGCAAATAGTAGGACCCGAGGAAATGGCCAGAAGCTGTACCAGAGGAGGCTTAGGTTGAACATTAGGAGAAACTTTTTCTCACAGAGAGTGGTCAGGCACTGGAATGGCCTGCCCAGGGAAGTGGTGAAGTCGCCATCCCTGGCAGTGTTCAAGAGGCGCCTGGATGAGGAGCTACGAGATGTGGTTTAGTAGCTTGTGGTACTAATAGGAATGGGAGGTTGGTTGGACTGGATGATCTTGCAGGTCGTTTCCAACCTTGCAATTCTATGATTCTATGATTATGTATAAATATATATCAATAAAAATGCATGTGTGTATATATATGTATCATTTATCCACAATATAATTGCTCACAACTCACCAACCAATATCCAGCAAATTCCCAACCAACAGATGTCTTTCCCAGTCAACTTCCCATAGCTTTATAGCCTTTCTGTTATCACATAATATAGAATAATCTCTTGGCCCTTCCAGGATATAGATGTCCTTGCTCCATTTGGTTAGGTTCAAGTGCCATCAGAACTGCCTGAAAACTGAAAGGTTCTTGGCTTTGCACAGCACCTTTCAGAATTACCAAAACACTGGTGGGCTATCAACACTATTTTTCTCCCAAACCAAAACATAGCATTATACCAGATCCATATCAGATTACCTACGAATATTTCCTGAATTGTAAAAAGAGGACTAAAAAGTTGTAGTAGGTGTGATGTTTTATTGGAGCGTTCTTATTTTTTATCTGTATTATATTTTCTTTCAGATATCTTTGGCATGGCTTAAAATGTCATACTGATTACTCTGTGGACTTATTTGATTGTCTTTCAGATTGAAATCTTCTATTTAATTAATGGTGCAAGTTCAGAAAAAGGAGTACTGTCAGTTGTTCTGTGTGTACCACTTCCAGTCAACTGCCTTAACTATCCCTCCAGAATTAAACTGCTTCAGGTAAATGTTGAATGGAATGGAGTGGGATGGAATAGAATGGAATAGGATAGGGTAGGGTAGCATAGGGTATGGTAGGGTAGGGTAGAATAGGGTAGGGTAGGATAGGGTCGGGTAGGGTCAGATCATCTAGGTTGGAAGAGATCTTCAAAGTCACCAAGTCTAATCATTTACCAAGTCCCGTCACTAATTCATGTCCCTTAGTGCCACATTCACACATCTCTTAAATACCTCTAGGGATAGAGACTCCACTAATTTTTGGTCAACCAATGCTTAAACGTGTTCTGTGAAGAAATCCTAATATCCAACTTAAAATTCCCTGAGTGCCACTTAAGGCCACTTCTTCACATCCTATCACTTGTCATCTGAGGTCAAATTAATTATTTTAGCAAATAGTAGGATACACTGGTTACCCATCTCTGCTGGGAAAGGTCTAATATATGTAGGTATCCTCTTCCTTTTGCTAGTTATAACCTATTATATGCTGCTACCTTAGTTACTTTCAAAGCAATCAGAGCAAAAGATCCAGAGAGTGTTCTGAAGGACTTTTTGCATGACACTTAAAGCTGATTTGCAAAAACAGATTTGAAACAGAAAGATGATGCATTCCTCCCTTGGAGAATCCACTAATGTCCCTGCAGCAGTGAATTATGAGAAGAGGTCTCACACAGCCTAAAGATGAAGGTTAAACTCCAAGGCATGAATTTGTTGAAAAGGTGACAATGATGAACTAAAGTAAAACAAACAAAGAAACAACACACATGTCTGGAATATCTTTATTCATCATTATGTATTTCTGGTTAACTAACACATTTCAGGAAAAATGAATGTTATGGAAAAAAAAAAAAAAAAGCAGGGTTATTTCTCTTATGAAATATTGGAAAATATATCGGGAACAGCTATGACAAGATGTTAAAGAAAAAGCAAAGGTAAAATCTTAATGAGTTTTTAATCTCTTTCCAAACAAAATCTTAATTTTAATGGGATAATTTAAGAAAATGAATAATAGATACCTTTGATTTTTAAAATATTCTTTTGGATATTTTATCATTCCTTTGCTTCCCTATCATCTCTCACTGATTTAATGGCCTAGTTTTTATTGTAAATCAACATAGCTCCAATTATGCCAACTTCTCAAAATAGATAATATTGGCCCAGTAATTTTATTCATATATAAACAGAAGGTCAAGTTTACCTGGAATCTGAAAATCTTTCTGGCAGAAGAGATGTGGCTGAGTAAGACAAAATGGACAAAGACTCAAAGCCAGATCCACAACTTCAATTGATTGTATTTGAAACTTTTCCAGATAGGACTGTTTCCATGTTACTCGTGTATACATATGATCTTCCCAGTAATAAGAGGGGCTAAGAATGATGGTTCTTCAAACCTTAAAAAAAAAAAAAAAAAGAAAGAAAGAAATTCTATCACCTTGCAAAATAAACATTACTGTTAGTAAAATAATTTTAAGCTATCAGTCCTTAAGATATTTCCCTGTAATTAAGCATTTATAAGTTAAATGTCTAACCCTAAATCACATTCTTTCAGCTCCTTTTAAATTCAAGAGGAAAGCAGAAATGCCTGCATAGTAGCAGAGGCATGATAATTAATTCATATCTCAGAACTTGGTCTACAGCTTTTCTCCCTTTTTTTCTGTTTTATCAAGTATTTTGTTTCCTTCTTATCTTCTCTCTTTTGCTCTTGCTGGTTATGGTTTTTATTTTCATTTATTTATTTATTTGCTTGTTTGTTTTTTTATTCATTCATTTATACTTAGCTCATCCTCTCTTTCCCTATGATTCCCTATGTTAAAGCCATACATTAAGATTCCAGAAATAAACCTCTCTCTCTGATTTCTCCCATGGTGTAATGCCAGAAATACTACGTTGGCAAAGGATTATACAGAAATAATAAGGAAACTATAAATAAATTGATTTTTTTAAAAACTGTCATTGAATGCAAGGATTATGCCTTCCTTCTGTTTCAGGCTGTTGAATTAGCCATCTGATTTCCCCAAAGAAAGGTAAATTTCTGAAGAATCCAAACGCTGTGAGATGGAATTTGAGGTGATGGTAAACCAGCTTGGTCAGTCAAAATTACATCAATCAACAAGGGAAGAGCCACTGATATTGTCTATCTAGCCTTCAGTAAGGCCCTTGACTCTGCACCTACCTCATAACATCCTTCTTCCAAAATTGGAAAGATATGGATTTGATAGATGGACTTCTTGATGAACAAAAAACTGGCTCCAGGATCAAGACCAGAAATTGGTGATCAACATCTCCACATGTGGGTGGAGATCAGTGACAAGTGGTGTCCCACGTGGATCAGTTCTTGGATTGATACTCTTTAATATCTTCATTGATGAAATCAACAGTGGGGTTGAGTTTGCAGATGACTCTAAACTGTGGGTTCTTCTCAACACACCAGAGAGACAGGATGCCATACAGAAGGACCCAGACAGGCTTGAGCAGTGGGCTCAAGAGGACATCATGAGGTTCAACAAATCTAAATGTAAGGTCTTTTGCCTGGGTTGAGGCAAAATCCTTTACTGATAGAAACTGAGTGATGAAAAGATTGAGCACATCCCTGCCGAAAAGGACCTGGAGGTACTGGTGGATGGCAAGCTGGATGTGAACCAGAAAAGTGTCCTCACAGCCCAGAAGGACAGTTGGATCCTACGCTGCATCTAAAGAAGTGTGGCCAAGCAGAGTGAGGGAGGTCATGCTGCCTTTGTACTCATGAGACCTCACCTGTAGTACAGTGTTCAGATGTGAAGTCCTCAGTACAGGAGAGACATAGACCTGTGGGAGCATATCCAAAGGAGGGTCAGAGAAATGATCCAAGGGATAGAATACCTTTCCTATGAGGACAGGATGAGAGAGCTGGGGCTGTTCAGCCTGGAGAAAAGAAGGATTTGAGGTGACCTGATAGCAATCTTTCAATACCTAAATGGGAGCTACAGGAAGGAAGGGAACAGACACTTTAGCAGAGTCTGTGGTAATAGGACAAAGGGAAATCATTTCAAACTTAAAGTGGATAGGTTTAGGTTAGATATAAGGAAAAAGGCTTTTACAGTGAGGATGGTGAGGTTGCCCAGAGATGTGGTGATGCCCCATCCCTGCAGACTTTCAAAGCCAGGATGGACCAGCCTCCAAGCAACCTGACCTATCTGTGGATGTCCCTGCTCATTGCAGGGAAGTTTAAAGGGTCCCTTTAAAGGACCTTTAAAGGATGATCTTTAAAGGTTCCTTCTAACTCTAAGGATTCTATGATTCCATGACTTGTGATATTCAGATTTTCAATAAATTATATGAGCAGAAATAATGCAGCTTACCATTCTTTTAAATATACAAAACTCCTGGGAAAATACTGTAAGTAAAGAAGTACTTTATAAAATAGGAAATAAAAAGCTAGACATTGTAGACATTGTCCTGTAAACTTAACTTCTTGAATTACTCAAATTACTTTCAAAAATATATACAAAAATACATATATTTCTTTTTCCTATTTGATCTTTTGATGTCTCCATGTACATTTGATTTGAATAGGTAAGGTGCATATCTGCATTTCTCTCTGCATTCTACAGCAGTGAAAGCAAAACATCAAAAGTGAGACTTTCTCCTTAATTGAACAGGAGCCTCTACAGTGATCTGTATTTCAAATAGTGTCAGTTCAAAACCTGCTGAAGACCTTAAAAAAATGTATAGAAATATTTTACATCTGTAGCAGTTGATTATATGTTTTTCTGCACTTGAAGTAGATTTCCTTGCAGGCATCATATATATAAGATGTATAGAAAGGTTTGTAGGCTCAGACCAATAATCAAATTACCATGGTTTAACAATTTAATACACTTCACATCTCTGTTTATGAAAGTCCTTAGCAAAGATGACATAATGAAATGGCTTTAAAATAACTTTCATTATGATTCATGTGTTACAGACTCGTAATATGCACGTTGAACACAAGTGAATCACACTGATATTCAGTTATCTGATGAGCTGTAGTGACTTGACTGAGTTTACACACTACATACAGCAAAATTTCTATGCAAATATGAAGGGATCAGCCTTGGCAAATGGAACGTAATCAGAAATGCTCCTCAGCCTTCAGTTCATTGCCAAAGATGGATGTCCGAAAAGAAGGAAGGAAGGAAGGAAGGAAGGAAGGAAGGAAGGAAGGAAGGAA
>NW_024884630.1:11064-24484 GCF_019232065.1 Centrocercus urophasianus
AGGAAGGAAGGAAGGAAGGAAGGAAGGAAGGAAGGAAGGAAGGAAGGTCTTTCCTTAATTTTTCTCATATCTCTGCCCTCAGCATCTTATTTTTGTCTATTTTTTGCCTATTACATTTTACTTAATTCAGCATAAATGTTTAACTAATGCACAGGTAGAATACTAGTGCTGTGCTATTCTGCTTTGGTAGAATCTTGATTTCAGGCCATCAGATACGGTAATAAAATAAATAATACCAAAGCTTTCAGTAAGCAGAAGTCTCAGGCTCTAATACATACTTAAGCTTATTGATTACACTAGTTTATGTGATAATAAAAGTACAAACATATGCACATACCTTTTGCAAATAAGAAAAATCATTTGTCTTGGGCTTTCTTCTCCTTTGTGCTTTCACAGCAATTCAGAAGTCATAATAGATTACGGAAAAACAAAGTGTTTGCATTTCCTAGATGACCTTGGAAAAGTTGCTAGATTTGTCTGCACTGCAGTTCTAGTGTGTTGTCCCACTGTAAACATTTGTGAAATCATACAGTTCTTGGCGAGGTGAAATTGAAAATACTTTTCTTTGACTTATCTATTATTTTTACACTATATATTGTATATATTGTTGTGAGCACACATTTTATTATTATTATTATTATTATTATTAATTATTATATTATATATTATACATTATATATTATGTATTATATATTATACATTATAATAATAATAATAATAATAATAAAACAAAAAAACACCGGTATGTACACAGGAAATTTTGATTTTTAATATTATTATGTACATAAATATGGTATAGAGATATAACTTTGTTCCAAATGAAAAAATTTCTATAAGTGGACTATTCTGTTACACTGTAGTATCTGGGTGGTTGTTCAGTGAGAAATTGGGACACTTTTTGAAATCATTGTGCTATTTGCCATATGTGTGTTGATACTATTAAAAAAAAATAGTATTTTGTATGATAAAGCAGGGAATACTAATCATTAATCGCATCTGGTCTGTAGAAAGAAAATGTAAATCAAAATGGTGCTACCAGCAATAGTTCTACTATCATCCATCCTGATCCAAGTACTGCTGGACAGGAGGATGGATGCACTGCTGCCACCTCTATGGCATTTAGTCCATCTAATGAGAGATCTTTTCTTTCTCAGCTCTGCTGCTACTGTACTATAGGTAAAGGCACCTCCCCAAAATATTTATAACTTGATTGTTCTCAATGGGGAGTGCTCATATTCCAAATTTTGTACCCCTAGAAGGTCAAACAAAAGTTAGACTGCCTGTTCTAGGGACATAAGGTTTCTATTCCTACACTGTTGCACAGGTTATACAGAGAGATAGTATGTGGCAAAGCAGATGTGAAATAAGTGCAGTGGTAGTTAGGGATAGTTAAGCTGCAGTCCAGTTAGCATGCCTGAAGTTCTGAAAAGTACATCAGTGAAGACCTTGCTGGCTTGAAGCCATCTGTGCTCCTCTCCTCTCTTCCCAACCAGACAATGGACTTTGCTTTTTCTGGTGTAGCCTGAGTCCAGCACAGTTTATGCACCTCCAGTTATGACTTATGGACTATTGTAGAAGACAGGAGTTCTGGAATGCTCTGAGGCAAGTGGTGTTTTCCATTTTTATTTTTATATTATTTTATTATCTTATAAAACAGTTTAATCAATGAACTCCAGTACATAGTAGAAACAGAGCCTTCAGTTTATGGGGAAACGTTTGAGATTTATTTTGGCCATTTGTAACTAGTGCCAACATTTGAGTTCCGAAAGAGGAGGAAGTGGAAAATGATCTAATGCAGTTTTGTACTTTTTTTTTTTTTTCTTTTTTTTCCCCCCCCCAGTATATGAAGAGTCAAAATTTCCTTACCAGGGGCTCTACAAAACAGAAATGTGACAGGATTGTTGTATTTATGATGTTTGTTGTGCAACTGTGTGAAAATAAATAGATTATTCCATATGAATTCCAAATAAAATATATGGCTAAAGTAAATTTTACTTATGAATATTGATTGTATTGACTGAAAACTCCTTCTTACAAATTCCCTTGTTTGTATAACACAAGTGTTATCACTAGGCTAAAAAAAAAAAAAAAAAAAAAAAAAAAAAAAGATATGATGAATTCTGACATTGAGTATTTTACTTAAATGTGAACTGAAAAGCTTTTATTCTTCAGAGATTTGTATCCTGAATCTAAGTTGGTAGATGTGATTATTTATCTCCTGTAAGACAGTATAATCCTATGCTTTTTTTTAGAAAAAAAATATAAAAAAAATGTTCCTACTGGTATACCTTAATAAACTGCAGTATGAAAGGTAGCACTGGTTGAAGCCTGTTCCTGTGTCTTAAATGTTGCTATGTATGCTAAAATGTTATTTCTGATTTCAGTCATGCATAAGCTAGCAAAGAACTCTCATTTTTTTTTCTTTTGCAAATTTTGATTAATAATGATTGTCTTGTTCTGATAAAGCCCGTTATTATTTGCTAATAATGGCATGGATGGGCAAAATGCAGTGTAAAAGAGACTGAAACACTAAAATGCTCTAGGATGCATTCTAATGTGAGTAAAGCTGAAATGCTCCCATTTTACTCAGCTCAGATGACAGCATATTATTTATTTTCTGTCTCTCGCTTCAATTACTTGTCTTTACCATGCCTGAGGTCACGTATCTGCTTACAGGATAGTTTTGTTAGAAGCACAATCATATTAACACAGAGATTGCCACTTAAAATTTTCAGCAGTTGCATGGATGCCTGTCCTCCTCTCAGTTGACTCCACAGGGAGTATATTCCCAGATGATATCTTTAGATAACAGAGAAAATGTGGAATTAATTTGTACCGGTATTCTCAGAAAAGAGAATACAGGGAGAGGACCCAAGTACATACCCTAATCAGGAGAGAGGAGCAACAGAAGAAACACTGGGAAGGTTATGTGAGGTTCAGTATCAACTAATACATAATGTTTGGTGGACACGAAAGAAACATAATTATTATCTGTTGTAAAGCAACAGGTTCACCAAGAAGCTTTGCCAGTAGAGAGTCAGCTTATAGATGCATAAGTTTAGATGATCAAAGAAATGCTGTGTAGAACATGGAGAAAAGGACAACAAAAACAATCATCTAACATAATGCTTCAAAGTCAGTTTCATTTAGCTACAAGTTAATATATATCAATGATAATTATATATGTTGTACTCACTGAGAGTAAAGATGATAGATGATGTGTTGCTTTTATTTTGGCTGAAAGTTTAAACCTATTTCCCTTCCCCTTCCCTTCCCCTACCATTGCCCTTTCCTAAGTGACATGGTTTAGTGAGGAAATATTGGTGGTAGTTGGATGGTGAGACTATATGATCTTAGAGGTCTTGTCCAACCTTGGTGATTCTATGATTCTTCGCCAAAGATGATGTGTGAATGTAGGAGCAGATTTACAAACAAAAACATGACATGTCCCAGTAATGTGGCAGACAACTCATAAGCTGCAGGCTTCATATCAGGCATGAGTGGGGTGCAATTTGCAGATCTAACTCAAGCATGTTAATCTGCATATATTCCAATTCTTTCAGAGGACATACAAATATATATTTGTACATGTATGTGAACAAGTATATAAATGATATCCATTGTGGCAAGTTCATTTTGTCTTGAAGAAACTGTATTCGGCAAATATTTAAAGAGATTCATTATTATCGCTACTGAATAGTGGGAGTCTAAAGCACTAGACAAGTCATAGAGTTGATCAGAATAAAAATCTTTGGTAGAATCAACAAAGTAAATCCATGTCTTCTCAATCAGAGCCTTACACTGTCACATAGTGAATTATTTTACCTTTGTACACATCTGTTTGGTAACAATAATGGTACATTTAATATTTGAAAACCCAGATTTGACACAAAAATGTTTCAAAGGGCTTGTCTAGACAGCTTGTACTTCTGCTTCAAGAATGTGTTTAATCATTTTATGCCTTAGTTTACTGATCTGCAAAATGGGTGTAGGCTGAATCTATCCCTAACTCAGAGGAAAAAATTGTCCCTCCAACAGACTGCATAAAAACTTAAGGATTTGGCCCTGTGCTGACAGTCTGTAAGTTGGAGTGCAAATGTTCTACATGTCTATTTGACCTCTACAGTTGAGGATTTAAAACTTTAATTATAGGAATGAGAAGATGAGAACAGATTCTGAGTTAGCTACTTTTTTGAATAGATATTCAGACTCCAGAGGGAATAGTGATTTGCAGGCTCATTGAGGGAGAAAAAGGATGTCCTTTCTTTCCTAGGTGTACGGAAGAGGAACAAAAGCAGGCCTTGATACTGTTCCATTAAAATAAATCACTTCTCAATCCAGGCGAGAATTTGTATCAGAATATTTGATAACTGAAACTTTACCAACAAGAGCAAATCAGAGAGGGCATTTGATTATAAGGGGTCATATCCTGCTAAGCCTCTCTCAGAAGTGTCTCACTGAATTCAGGAGATCAGTGTGCAGGAAATTACCTGGATAAGTCTGTTAGACAGTGAAGTCTGAAAGAACTATGTTGCTGTTTTGTTCTGGGAAAGTTGACGGTGAACAAATTATATGAGTCCTAATCTTATAGCCCAACCTCAAGCTGCCATTGAAATCAGTGAAACAAAACAAAACAAAACAAAACAAATACACCCAAGTTTGACTTCAGTAGTGACAAGATAGTACATATAGGATTAATTAATTCATTGTTTTCCAGAAAATGCTTTAATATCCTCAGTTGTCAAGATCTTGCGTAATGGCAAAGTGGCATTGTAATCTAGAGAGCATGACTTCGTGTTTAGAGAATTATCATTCATGAATACTGGAATACGCTCATTATAAAGTTGTAAATATGTTTGCTTCCTCTTGTTATGGCTAGCAGATACATATTGGGAGGTTTAAATTGTCTAATCAACAACAGAAGCAGTAGTTCTGTACAATAGAAGGAAAAAACTAGTAAAAGAGTTCAGAGGATGGGTCTATCAGCAAGAAGTGTCAAAGAAATATGCTGAAACAGTCAAATATTTTGCAGAGACATTTGTCTGAAAGGGAAAAGTTGAGAAGAGTGGTGAAATAGCTGTACTAGTTAGGAGGATATTTTACTCTGGAATTTAAATGCACATGCCATAGTTTTCAAAAGACGAAAAATACTACCATCACTAACAGAATATTCAAAATGATAAAGTCTTTTTTTCCTTGTGTTCTGGGTAATATTTGGAAAGAAAATTAAATTGGAGTATCACAAATTATTTTTTTCCTCCTTATTTCCCTAACAGTATTTTTAAAGTTAAACCAACAGTTTGTGTACATACATGTGAATAGTAGCACATTATGCATTTTTATACAAAGAAATTCTCATACCCTTGCTTTCCATATCCTCTCCAGATTCTTAGAAATTACTTCAAACCTCTAGAAATAAACTCATGAACCTGAATATATGTACTTTATAAAAGGCATAAAGAAAGCTAAAGTTCCTGCCTAAAATGATTATCAGCATTAAAAAACGGTCTGTCTGTGTTCTCTTTCAGCTACAGATTGCAATGTATCTTATATGCAGTCATTTACTTTTGCAACACCTTGACAACGTAGTACAACATTACCATTCCCATTTTATAGATGAGAAGAACCAAGGCAGAACGATTAAACAAGTCACCCAAAGTTATACAAGGTCTGGGGCAGAGCCAAAAATAGAATCAAAGTCTCTTGAGTCCCTGACCTTCATATTAAACACAAGATCATCCTCCCTCTGTTACTAGTTAGAGCATTCAATTCACCCCATCTGGTGTGCATGTATAATTTGTACCAGAGGGGTAATTTATCCCTAGAGGAGGGCAGGCGGGGCTTGCAAGGGGTGTCAGCTGTGTGCTCAAGATTTGCATAGACTACACATTCATTGAAATGAAAATTTCTCCCAAGGAGCATTTCTGGCAAAAATATAAGAAGAGGTAAAGCAAAATTCTGTTTAGACCTCCTCAAGTTTTTAAGAAGGTGATTTTTCTCAGTTGCTTTATTACTCTGTTTGAAAAGCCAAAAATGAAGCCTATCCCTCAGTAACTCTAGGCTTTCTGTGCTACCCTGAAACTGTCATTTGGTGTTTGAGATAGGTGATCATTTAATGTGTTCTACTTAACCCTGCAGGGGACCGGCTGTTGATGGGAAGCGTGTGGCTGGGAGACCCAATCCTTTTCATGGTTTTTATGTGCTTAATTAGCCAATATAAAATAAATGCCTCTCAGCAATCAATATCATCGTTGTAGGAGCTCAGCAGTGCTTGTTACAATAACGTACCAAAGATTTGATGGAACTACATCTAATAAACCTGGGGAGAACCTTAAATGTGTTTGTGCTCCTATGTATATGTATGTGTATGCAAAAAAAAAAATGCATCTATTATTTGAAAAGACATAAATGCTCCCAATTCATGATTTAAGGATATCTATCTGGAAACTGTGGAACTTTTTACTTTTAATTTATAGATTATTATCTGTTTCTTAATGTTTTCTTTCTATGGTACCAATTCCCCTATGGGGCAGGCTGAGAGAATTGGGCTCTTCAGCTCGGAGAAGAGAAGATGCTGGGGGCCTTGCAGTACCTGAAGGAGCACAGGAAAGCTGTGGAGGGACTTTTTAGAAAGGCATGCAGTGACAGGACAAAGGGTAATTATTTTAAACTGGAAGAGGGTAGATGCAGATTAGATATTGGGAAGAAATTATTGACTGTGAGGGTGTTGAGATTGAGACACTGGAAGAAGTTGCACAGTGATGTCGTGGATGACCCCTCCCTGGATGCATTCTAAAACAGGCTGGATGGGGCTCTCAGCGACCTAGTCTAGTGGGAGGTGTCCCTGCCTATAGCAGGTGGCTGAAACTAGATGATCTTAAAGGTCCCTTCCAACCCAAACCATTCTGTGACTCTATGAATTAGGACACAAAACAGATCTAATAAGGCAGGTTATCTGTTCTCACAAGATTACCTGCAAGATGGCTCAAACTCAGGGCCTTCAAATTTGGATAAGAATCCTAACTTTGTATCTTTATCTGAAATAAATGGTTCAACTTCTTCATATTTATCAAAGGCCAAAAATTAAAAATTAAACTTGGTAGAATGTGGACATGTCCACCATGAATTTGAAACATTTCCGCTTCAGATTTTTAATACATCAGTCTCAAGAAGTGGGACTGAATCTGCTCTTTTGTCTTTTCACTGATAATGTAATACTTCTGTCTTCAAGAGCTTTCCAGCAGATTTATGTCACTGTATGAAAGTGGGAAGAGAATCAAACTCAGTATCTATATGCTTAAAGCAAAAAGCAAGATAATTTGATTTATTATTTGGTGTTAAAACAAGCAAGTGTCATTTCACTTAAGTGCATAAGTTTTGTGGTAATACTGGACCATTTTCAGCTGATATTGAAGTCAATGAGTGTTATTCACATGACTTCAGTAGTCAATAGGCACATATTTGCTTTAATATTTATCTTTCCCAGGGGAGTGAACCACTTCTCCTGATTTCCTCTAAGGGTCTCAATCAAGCAAACTGGTATTGACAATGTACTTTCCTGAGTTTGGCCCTTAGCAATGCTGAGCGGCCCAAGGGCAGACAGGTATTATCTTGCTTGCATACAGTCATCAGCCCCTCCTGTAAACCTGCAACACTGTCTGCCTGATCTAGGTATGTGGAGAAGGGTAAAATAGAACCTCAGCTTAGTCCAGTCCCTAGTCAGAGACAGCAGTTTGTTATCTCATCCCTAACTATTATCACTTTTAAATCAAAGAGTCACCTCAGAAGCATTATATTTTGGAAAGTCAATGTTTAAACTAGTAGATATTGTACATTCCCCATTTCCTGCCCAGTTCCAGACATTCTCAGGTTCAGTAGTTGTGCGTGGAGATCTGTGTAGTACTCTATTGAGATGTAGTAAAGCCTGCTCAAGACAAAGATTTCTTCAGAGACAATGGAGCTTCTCACATGAGTAAAGCTGAGCTGGATAGGGCCCAGATTTAGTTTTAAATCTTGGCAGTTCCAGAAATGTAGCTTTAACAAGGCTTATTTGAGATGAAGGAACATTTTTCAGTGCTTATAACAGCAGCAAGATTCTTATTATACAACATTTAAAAGCAATAATTTCTGCCGATTTAACCTCATAGATTTTCTAATACAATAAAATTAAATTTAAAAAACCCTGAATGCAGCAGATATAAACCCTTCATGTGCAATTAGCAAATTTTAAATAGAAACTTTAATATTAACATTATTCTTTATGCCTCAATAAGTGGAATATTATTTAAATTGATAGACATAAGAGGATATAAATAATTCCTAAGTGTAGATCTAAACCAGAATTTCAGACCATATTGAAAGAGCAAAACATTATACATTCCTTATCTCCAGTGTATCATTCATTACAAGCATGATGACGCCTCTTTTTTTTTTTTTTTTTTTTTTTTAGGAGATTAGTTTGGCCTTAGAGTTCTGATAAACACTATAAATAAACACAAAAAGCTATTCTAAAAATCCAGTGTAACAGAAAATAATTGTGTATACTCCACCAAACTGTCTCCTCTTTCTGTGGCTGAAAAAGTGTTACGAGCATACAGTTTGAGAGACAGTGAACTTCTGCTCTCTTCACTGATGTAAAAATATAAACATCTTAAACCATGGAAGTATAATTTAATTAGGGACAATTTTTCATAGCAAATAAACATAGAGTTCATAAGTGAGAGAATTACAACTGGCATTTCTGACTACAGAAAACGAAAAAAAAAAGGCTCTCTGTCTGTGCTACTCTGTAAAAGTTAGATGTTTTCTCCTCTGTTAAGGCATAAGAAGAAAACTGTAAAATTATGACAATCTATAACCAGAAAAAGCCCTATGGTCCATATTTATTTTTCATCAAAGCAACAAGTTCATTCAGATCAGATGATTGCATGATGAAGCATATCCAGCAGATAACAGACCTCTGTAGTTTCTATAAAAAGTCATTTAAGGTTGCAGTGTTTTTAGATTCTTTCGGGTGAGAATCATTTAGGGTACAAATCCAGCAATCTTCGGGTAAAATTCTCCATAAATTTATAAGTATTGAACTTTTATAAAGTGACATTCATTTTCCAGTATTAAGTATATAATAAAGAAATTACAAGAACCAGGATCCCCTAAGATTCACCTTTTTCAAGATACTCAACAGGAAAGTTTATTTAGGTGATGAAAACAATATGTTGCTTAAAACTTCTCTGCCTATATCCCCCAATGGACTTCAGAAAGGCGGAACAGATTTCCCTTCCCAAGACTATCAGAGCAGAATAATTAAACCATGGTAAATTTAAAGATCACTTGATATCTGTGGATACAAAATACATAGATCCTACTATTCTTCCTAACACACACACCTACTCTCCATACTCTCAGTTCAAGGATAGAGTTTTTCCCACTTCATTTTCAAGGTTATGATACAAACCAGTCTCCTTTTTGATACTACCAACTTTCTAAAATCCTTTGAAACTGAAATAATCTAAAACAGGCTAAACTAAAATAGGCTAAAATGAAAAGTAGAGCTAAGCAGTACTCTCAGAAGACAGTGCTCTATCATTTCAAGTGATGGATAACTTGGGTACATGCTTCAGCCCATGATTATCAGTAAGGCCATGTACACAGGTAGTTATATCTTCAATAATTATATTAACAATGTTCTGTGCCTTAAGCTATTTATGAAATTAGAAATGTCTGCAATATCAGGACCCTGTCACCATAAATTTTTACAGACCCTCATGGTCAAGTCTTTGCCAAGAGTCAATGTCCAGAACATGAATGATGTCTGTGGTGCTATCCTGAATGATAGACTAAGTACCTTTCAGTATCTTTCTAAATTAATCTAAATCTAAATTAAAGTAACTAAACAGAAAAAAAGAAATTTATTCCAAAGGGACTTTTAATAAAGGACTTTGAAGAATAATAGAAAGAAGATGCTCTCCAAAAAGAAGAAGAAACAAGGAAGGAGTTGGAAATCCTGAGAACCCAGATCTCTTTCAGGCTTTTTCTGTTTATCTCTAAGTGGAAAAACAAACAAACAAAAACTCCTAAAAGTAAAACTCTTGCGTCACTTTCTACATGTGTTAAATCACAGTGCAAAGATAAAATCATAGAATCATAGAATTGCTCAGGTTGTAAAAAGCCTTAAAGATCATGAAGTCCAACCACAACCTAACCATACTACCCTAACAGTCCTCTGGTAAATCATGTCTCTGAGCACATGAGATATCCCCATGAGTATTCCCATTTCACAGGTAGGAATAAAGTGAAGGAGAGTGAGAGCTTCTCTACTTCAGTAGCTCATAGAAGAATAATCCTTTTTCAGTTATAGAGTTTCGTAAGAATGCAGGCAATTCACTTTAATAAGAGAAAAATAATTTTATATTCTTATACAAATAAAATCTTTCAGTCTTCCCTATCTCTTTGCTGAAATAGAGCTGTTGGGCATACAGCTCTTTTCACTGCTGCCACCAGTTTTCCAAATTCCTGTGGCAAGTGAATAATGGAAAAAATAACAAAAAATATCCCCAAACTAACATGAACTATGCCCTAGTTGTGGATAAGAGTACAATGGCAAATAAGGGGAAGAGCTTCTAGACACACGAGTTAATCAACCATGTACTCTGAAGCATAAGATTTTATTAACCTTAGTGTATGAAGGTACAAAAGCTGTTCTGAAGGTAACTTTTTTTCTTTTCTTCTTCTTTCCTTTGAAGTGATAGAGCCAGGCTTTCAATGCAGTTCTGGTCACTATTTCCTATTCTGTATGATCAAGCATATAGTTTTTTTAATGACTTCCATGACGCCACAGCTCTTTGACAGTGTAAAATGATTCACTGAACCACATCCAGCTACAGGCAGGCATAGTTCCTCCTGCTAACCAGTCTGAGATTGGGAGAAGTTAATATTAGGCAATTTAAAATACATATTTCAGCCATAGGCTATCCCCATAGTATGTTTGGTATTGCATATCCTCCAAGTATTAATAAGTTTATGAGCTGAACTATCAGATATCTGAAGATGGATACAGGAAATACATTCACCCTTACAAAACATTTTGAAAACTGAGACACATGGTCTCTATTGGCTGCCTGTAACCATGATACAGCCAAATACACCAGAAGTACAGCAATTGAAGTGCTCACAGTTCTAACAGATAAACAAAAATAAATAAAGAAAAAAATCAGTAATTAATACACTTTCAAGTTCTCTTCTGCTATTTATCCCTCCTCTGAGTCAGCAGCAACATCACTCAACATTGTCCCAGATTCAAGAGCTAGCTTTGTTATCTTTCAGCTGTGCAGAAGAAAGTGTGTTAGCCTTCCTCCAAGGCCGAAGTAACATATCCAGCCCATGTCTGGTCATGCACTGTAATAGTTGAAAGATTGCCTTAAAGAAAGAAGTTCAGTCTTTTGCGGATTTGCCGTCCCTAGTCTGAAGGACATCTGATAGTTGGCTCTTATTGTACTGTGCGATAATACTAACTGTTGTTTAATAAAATATTGGAATGTAAATACTTAGGCACAGTTACTCACTCAAATTTCCTGAACAATCACCACCATGAAGGGAATAAACACAACACTACACATAAACTACTCAAGAGAGAATGCATCAGAAAAGGTTTTTCTTTTTCAGCACCATGCAAAGTAGTTTATTAGCTCTGTAGGAAGAAAGCCAAAAAACCCCTGCATTCTCTGAGGGAAAGGATAATACTCCTAAATCCTAAATGATACCTTCCTATGCTATTGGTTGAACTGGCAAAACAAGTTTAGTAACTGCAAAAATGTGGGAGGAAATAGATAGAAATGTTATTTTTGAATTTTTAACCCTGAATAAAGAGCAAGTCACATCCCAAACTGTTCAAACGGGGAATAATATTTGTTTTCTGCAGTTCTGCACTTACTACCCTTTGCTATGAAAACCAGCACCTATGTAATTCAGAGTTAGCAGCTTGCATTCTCAAAAAATTGGTTAGCTGGATTGTCAGATTGTTTAAAAACTTCTGGAATGCATGCAAAACAATGAGCAATTCCACGTGAATTCAATTAGCAGCTGGGCAGTCCTTGCTGCAACTGCTGAATGTCTGTGGTGGGTTGATCGTGACTGCATAGTAACAATCCACGAGCTTCTTGCTCACTCTCAGGATGCAGAAGAAATCACCACTTGCCACATGGTTTCCTTTGGTTTTGGAATCAACAGTATCCACACCTGGATGATCATAGATGAACTAGCTTGTGTAAAGTGCACAGAAACTGGTATCCCCATTGCTTCAAAGACCAAAAATAAATATTCCTCCAATTTATTAAGCTTATTGGATATTGTAGTCTATTCTATTCCTTTACCATGGCTATTTTTGAAGTTAATGCAAATATCAGACAAGGTGAATAATTCTCAAGGTTTTTAACAAGCCTTTATTATTTGATAGTTTCTTTTAATTTCTATTGAAACCAATTACTAGCCAAATCTCATGACTTTTTATGTCTACAGTGTTAAAGATTTTGCTTGAAGGCTAAACTTAAAAATTATAGTAGTTATCAATAATGTACGGAGCGTAATCTCTAATTCAGAAAACAGAGCTGGAAGATATGCTGAGAAACCAAGCAGTCCATCCACAAGAACTCAAATGCAGTTCCTCAAAGAAAGATCAATTCTACCCACAACATTCCTGAAAGATGTTAATAATTTCACATAGACCGCCAGTACTGAAGAGCCTACAGCTTTCCTTCGCTAATGGTCATAGAATCTTATAGTCATTAACTCAGTTTTCTTTTTCCTTTTTTTTCACTTCCATAAATGGGGTCTCTGTGGACATAATTTAAATTGTATCCTCTTCTTTTCTCTCTGTGATGAACAGATAATTCCCTTCCTTTTTAAATTTAAAATTAGAGCTAACCATCTATTCATTTTGAGTGTTTGCTTTGCTAAGTGCATATATGCTCGCACAAAGTGAAGACAGAGGGTTTATAAACAAGAATCAGTTCAGAAATTACTAAGCCAAATTAATATTCAGGGCTTTCTCCTGTCTCGAGTTATCTACACTACAAAAAAAAAAAATTGTTTATAAATGATGCAGTACAAAACACAGCACATTTTCCTATTTTTTTCTCCTTTTTCAGATTTTTGTATAATAAACAAAAACTCCCAAATAAATAATTAACAAAGATGACTTATTTATAATCAGAAATGTTTGGCTACCAGATGGTCCAGAGTATATTGTCATATAATAGGATCTCTAGTACGGTTTTAACTCTGCGGGAACAAACAGCAGAATATTAATAAAATGTCAATTAGTTTAATTTAGTCTCATATCTATTGAATATATTTATTGGTACCTAGATGGTTTTAATTTCATTTTGAGATTCCAGCTGCTTTTCAGGACAGAAAACTTTAAAAC
>NW_024884630.1:24584-33891 GCF_019232065.1 Centrocercus urophasianus
TCAAAGAGAAATAAATATGTCAAAGGATAGAAAGAAACAATTTTAAATGAAGCTGACAAGACACTAAACTGGGAATTAAATAACTTTTTGTGCGTCTGTATTGCTTTATATCCTTGATTGTTTTCTCTCTATTTTTGACAGTAATTTGAAATTCTTACCTCAATTTTCCTGAAGTATAAATATTGCTGAAGTCCCTCTCTGGTCTGTATTCAGACTTCTAAAGATGTTGGTGAATGGGCAGATTTTTGCATGGTTTATCAAGTTTATTTTTAGATCATATCTAAGGCTGAGAATTACAGTTTTATAAATTTTCCTGAATTACAATCAGGTTAATGGTATCTCGAAGAATTCAGCAGTCAGTGTGAGGTAATCACAAGATTGAACTTGTCTTCAACACAAGATGTTTGAAAGATCAAGCTGAGAGAAGATGATGTATGATATATCAAACTGAAAGGATCTGACTGGGATAGAAATAACTTTCTTAACAGCAGTCTATATGATGCTGCATTTTGGATTTGTAACTGAAATACTTACTGTTGACAACACTCTGATGCTGTAGCTTTTGCTAAACAGCACTTGTAGTGTCAAGTTCTACTCTGTTTCACACTCTGCCCCACTGCCCACAGTGAGTAGGTTGTGGGTGGGCAAGAGGCTGGGAAGGGATGCAGACGGGACAGGCAACAAAACTGACCAAAGGGATATTCTATATCATACAATATCATGTTTAGTAATAAAAGCTAATAGATACTGTCTTCCATGACTGCTTAGAGACTTGTAGAGCATTGGATTGATTCAGGCAAGTAGTGACTTCCCCTGCATAGTGAGCGTGAGCGAGAAGCTCATGGTTTGTTAGTATATGGTCATGATCAACCCACCACACACATTCAGCAGCTGCGGCAAGGACTGCCCAGCTGCTAATGGAATCAGTGTGCTTGATGACTAACCAAAGCAAAGCTCCTGCTATTGAAAAAATCCATCAGGTGATGTCTATCTAAAATGTTATCACTGGTGTATATGCATCTAGCCTTTTTGTTTCCCCACACTTGCTGTCCATCACGCATCTGCAGCCTAGACTTTATACATGTACATAGGCTTTGTGCATGCCTAGCCTGATCAGAGTTCATGGTACATATATTAGTTTGTTTTTAAAGTTTGAGATAAACTGGTATTTGTTCCATCAGAGTTTCAAAATTTAGACAAAAGTGCTTCACTCGAAGAGACGGAAAAAAAATAAAAAGTCAACCATGATAAAGTTCTGAATTAAGAATAAACACAGATCTATGCTTGAATTACAGAGTAATCCTAACTTTTAGTTTAAGATTAGATATACTGACACAGGTAGACATCAGAAGCAACTGAATCAAAGACAAACATTGAAGATAGTATTTCAGAACTGTATAACTTTCTATCTAGGCAGGACTCTGAAGTTCAAATCATGTACTTCTCCAAAACTTAATCGGGGAATATTCATTGCTGCATTTAATGTAGAAAAGGAAAACAAAAACAAAACAACCAAAAACAAACAAACAAGCAAACAAATAAAAAAAAACACCCAAACCTAAAAACAAATAATGTATGAAAGCTGAGTAAAACAGAACAAAAACAAATAACAACAACAATATAAACACTCTCATGTTCGCTCTGATTTTGGCTGAGATAGAGAGAAAACGGAATAACATTTCAAACCATGTTTGAAATGTGCCAGAAGAATCTAAACTCCTGTCTATGCTGTCCTGGATATTATTTATATGGATAACTCTTTCTTTCTAAATTCCATGTTCTTCATTTTTTCCCTATGTTTGTGAAGAAGTACATAATTTCACACTCTCTGGCTATCGTTATTTTCTTCAAGGAAGGATGAAGTACTTGAGTGTACTCGCCATATTACCTGAACCAAAAGCATGCACAGCACAAAAGGAGGTGCTAACAGGAGGGATTTTGGTTCCCTCCTTACTTCCAGATATTATCCACGGAAGAAATACAGTCTTGTCTTTCTGGCATACTATGCTCTTTGAACATTTGATTGCTGAATTTCTTCCTCTCTGTTTTTACTTTTTTCCTTTTTTTTTTTTTTTTTTTCTTGTAACTTGTATCTACAAGAACTGCTCTGAAAGTAATGCCTCCTATTTCATCATGCTGTCCCACAGCATCAGAGGCAGGTGTCAGTGGCACGGCAATAGAAGTTGAATCTTCCCACAAATATTCAGTTAAATTTTGTTGTCATGTTACAGATAGCAGCAGGAGTCAGTTTGAGAAAATGTCATCTGACACATGAAGAAAACCGTGTAACTGAATTTTTCCATGACCCATTGCCATTCATCAGCATTTGATGAACATTTATGGAGACCAAGCAGTGGATGTTAGCACAAGTAGCCACAGCAGTGGAAATAGTGATGTAAAAGACAAGCCACGTATTGGATAGCCATTCACAACTGTGATATTTGTCTGGATTGTGCTTCACACTTCGTCAGGACTTACTGTAAAAATATGAGGCTGAAGGTGAGTTTCTGGAATTGTGTTATTACCAGAGATGAGATGTAGTTTCATCTCTATAAGCTGAAGTCAAAACGATAGTCAATGGACTTCCTCATTGAAGAAGTCCTCATTGGGTAAAGTGATACACAATGTCTTTTGGGATAGCAAACGGGTGATCCTGCTCGATTTCCTAGAATCTGGACAAACATCAACTCCAACCATTATATTTTGATGCTAACTAAGCTGAAGACTTGAAATTCCAGAGTTGAGCCAGAGATGAAGACAATCTTTCTCCCGCGAAATGAAAACATTAGGCTTTATACCATGTTGAATACCATGGAGCACACGGCCAACCTTGGCTGAACTGTCCAACTACATCCATTATATAAGCTGGCTTGGTTGTCTTCTTACATCCATCTGTTCAGGCTGATGAAAGACTATCTGTATGAGAAACATTTTTCTAATAATGTTGTCATTAGTAGCTGTGAAACAGCAAGTAGGCTATTTCTACTTGTACAGATTTTCACGAGTATGGCATGCAGGCTCTTGTTCATCACTAGTGAAAATGCATAGCTAAAGAAAGTATTTTGTAGCTGATAACTTGCTTGATCAAATAATATTATTGTGCTTTTTATATCTGTTGTAGATTTCATAATAAATAAATAAATAAGAGGCATTACTCTGGGACAGACCCATGTATTTTCCATCAGATAAAATCCCATGCACCTCTGTTATTATCAAGGTCTATACTGGTATTTTATTTGGGTCCATAGATTTTGCATGCTACTGCACTGTATTGGAATTGCTGATGAAACATAAATCCTGTGTTGTCACCAGATAGTTTGATTCATTTGTATGATCCAGATACCACATGTATCCCAGAACCATCTGCAACCACACCAGCTGTGCAAAGATAGACTAACATCATCTTTGACATGTGGATCTCTGAGGTTTGTTTCAATTATTATTTGTATAATGTTCCAACAGTGAACAGATCGTCTTTGCACTTTGGGCTGTATAAACATGCCACAAGGGATGGTAGTTACTCTGAAGACCCTACAGAATAAATAGACAGCAGTGTGGGGAGGGAAAGTTTGCTCAGAGACTCACCTAAATTCACACTGCAGGGAAGAGCTGGGAATAGTACCTAGGTCTCCAGATCCCCTCAAGTCTGTTGCTTTATTCACCAGGCCAGGTTGTCTCTTTACATTTAATTCCCTTTTCCTTTTCTTTATTCTACCCAATAGAATTCATCAGCACAGGTTTCTGTATGCAGATAGACACTCAGCTAAAAGGGAGAAAACTAAAGAAAAAAAAAAAAGGAAGAAAAATAAAGAAACCAATCAAATAAATACAATGTCTGGAATTATGCACGGAGGAGAAAACCCTCTTCTATTAGTTACAGTGCTCTGTGTGAAGAGTAGTATGACTACCTTTGGTTTATTTGCATAGGAAATGTGAATGTATGTTTGATCGTAATCTTAGGAGAGGCAAGTTTAAGGGACCATGCAGCTTAGTCTATACTGTATTTGTGTGAATGTTTGCTAGACATATGTCATTTGTGGGATGGCAATGAGATGGCATTGAGATGAGAGAAAGAGCAAAATAAAGATATTTGAATAATTCTTTTAAATCTATTGCATGCCCAACATCAATTTAAATAATTGCCCCGAAGTTAAATGATGATTAGCATGGTATCTCTAGATATTTCCTGGCTTTGTTCTTAAGCTGGAATATTTCTACCATTCATTCATTCCTTTCTTCATTTATTTCTTCATTTATTTATTTATTTATGTATTTATGTATTTATGTATTTATGTATGTATTTATTTATTTATTTATTTTTTTTATTTTCTCTTTCAAGAGAAAAGATGAAGATTCAAAGATTCTGAAGTAAAATTTTTATGTGACATGATACACTCATGATTACTGGACATTCTTCATAACTCCTATGCCTTTCTGCTTGTGTAGTGGTTTACATAAGCATGAATAAAAGTCACATTAAAGCACAGGTTGTTCATTCGTTTCTTTTTTAATTAGCTCTGGCTCTTGTACAGTAGTGAGCATGGAGGGCTATCAAACAAACCTCTTGGATTCTCTTATAATTGGAAAAGACTTCATTGGCAATCTCTGGTGAGGACAATTAAGTTTGTAATTTTAATGCATACGGAGTGTAAAGCAAGATCCATTGTAACATTTACACTGAGTCTTTCTAAACTCTGTATAAGTAGAACCTGAATGTGAGAAGGGCCATTTCAGAGCTTTGTCCCTACCAAGCTACCAGATGCCCAGTTTACCTGTAAGGAGATTTGTGCTGTGATCACTGTTAATGTTGAGCTTTCTTTTCCCTTCAAAACATGATCAACAAATTTCAAGAGAGAGTCCATAAGCCCCCTTGAATTCTCTATCCCTAAATTTTGTTTGAATGTTGTGTCTCAGAGAAGACTGTTGTTAGGAATCAGGAATTAAAATTTTCTATGGGTTCAGGGATACCTACATGAGAAAAATACTTCATACAACTCCAGTAGAAAAAGCTTCCTGTTAATCAGAAAGTTGATTTCACAGCTCGTTCATTTGATACGTGTGTTCAGCCCTGTCTCTTCCACAGACTGGGACAAGCCAACTTCTCAGTCATATGCATCTCTGCTTCTCTTGTTGCAAAATAGTGAATAACAATACCCTTTGCCTTGTTTGCTTAAACACAAGCTCTGCAGGCAGGAAATAATTCTTTATTATGCATATGAACAACATCTGGCCTAGTGTGCCAGGTGTACAAATCATTTATTTATGCAATTAGCTAAAAAATAAGCTAAACTGTGATAACAAATCCATGTAGACAGACTGTAAGGTAAGTAGAATTAATTCTCTTTTTTTAAAAAATCTTAGCGTGTAATAATTCAGATTTGCTACGGGGCAAAAATCACAGGAATCATCCCAGATGAACTGGCATAGAATCATGTGATACACAGTCACCTAGCCACTTGTTCATGTCTTTGAGCCTTTATGCACTTGCCTACAGTGCTCTTAGTAAAGTATGTTATATTTGCAGTGTCAGCTGAAGAAGACTTAAGGGGGTACTCACCAATACTTAGGCAATGCCTATTTTTGTCCTTGGGATACTTAAGAAATGAGGAAATTGCAGGAAATCTCCAGAGGAGCTTTCGATCTCTTATCAATTATATGTTACCGAAACGTAGTAGGCAACTGTGAGACCCCTCTGGATGTGACGCGGCAGGACTTTCCCAGCTCTATTATTGATGTATGTCGCATGCTTTAGGGGTGTAGATGAGGCACATAGGGTGTATAAGCTAGGTTTCACGTGTAATAAACGCCATTTTGCTGTTCATCATATTGGTGTATGCATGCAGTTATTTGGTCCTGACCTGGTTAGGGTTAGTAGCGTAGGAGGCAATGCAACAAATGGTGCTCCGCGTGTGAGGAAAGCCCACTCTTGTGAGGAACCCATTCTCGTGTGAGGAACCCACTCGCATGAGGAGCCCACTCGCATTTAACATCTTCTGCGAGCCTGCGGAATTTCCAGCTCTGTGAGGTAGTTGCAGGCTGGCCTTGGAAGACCACGGTAATTGTGGTACATTCGTCCAAAGAGGTGTGCCCGCGGCAGCAAGCTGCTGTGGAAGTCCGGGAGTGGTGATAGCCTGTGACGTGGCAATAGGTCATGCGCGGATAGGGGCATCAGTGCCATGCTGGTGATGGAGCAAGTTATCAAGGTAATCCTTCAATTTCGTGAGGACTATTTCAGCAACAGTGCTCCTTCCAAGAAGGACATTGCCGCTATACTTACTCACCTGGAAAAGGACTGGAATCTTTCCTCCCTTCAGGACATTTTAGACCCCACTAGATGGGATTTGTTTACCCCCATGCTTCTGCAGCATGTAATGGGGGAGTAAAAAGCTTAAAGTTTGGGAGCTGATCCTCGGAGCTCTCACAGTGGCAAAGGAAGAGGAAAAAACTCCTGAGGTGGCAAGTGCTATGATGGGGTTGGAATCTACTAACACCGGGAGAAACAGTACAGGGAGCGTATTTTCTTGCAGATCCCTTGAGGAAGAGAGCACCGCAAATATGTCCTCAACTATGGCACCTAACACCTTGTCTATACCCTTGGCACCCCCCTCAGCTCCCCCCTCAGCTCCAGCTTCGGATAAACAAGTAGAAGACAGCACACAACTGTCTGCACCCTTATCTTGCAACACCGCCAGAGTACAGGAATCCAAGGTCGTTGAAGCCCCCCACTGTATCCACGACAACCGCTGTATCCTTCTCTGTGTAATCTAACACCACCAGCAGGGGCAGGGGAAGAAGTGAACTGGGATGGGACACTGGCCTCCTCTCCGGAGGTGGAACGCGGTTACATCCAGGGGGTGGGAACTGCAGGAAAGGTCTGGGTACAGATTGGTCAAAAGTTAGGGAGGCGGTAAAAGAGAAAGGAAAGGGAAAGGGAAGCGATGCAACTTATAGGCCCTCGGGTGACAGTGTCTGGCCAGCGACGTTCTCCCTGATCATGCTTGATGAAGGAGGTGGCTTCTGGCTGCACCATCTGCTCAGGTTGCACCCGACGGAGAAAGACAAGATGATGATCGTTTCCGGACCTACTCCACCACTGTATCAGGACCCATTGACTCGACCTACATATTCTTCTAGAAGATTGAGTGCGCATGCAACCAATCAGGAGCCTCTACAACAGTCAATGCTTGATCAAAGGGAGATGGGCAGAGGGGGAGAGGTGCAGAGCCCGCAGCTTCCTGTTACGACCGAAGAGGATAGTGAAAAGGAGGGAGAGGCAAATTTGCATTTAGGAGTTAAGAGGGATGCACTAACAGATTGGGGGAAGATTAGATCTAGCCTGATAGAGGAAGGAAGAGTACTGGAGACCTTCCTGATAGTAGGGAATGATAATGGAAGCCCCGAAAGGCATCACCCGCCTGATAGATTGCGCGGAGAAACAGGGATTGAAATCACCCCTCACCTTAAATGCATTAGAAGCCCTGACAGCACCAGGCCCCCTCCTTCTCCTTCCTCATGATGTAATGAATCTGATGTGCATGGTACTTAATCCAATCAAGTATACACTGTGGGCATCAGAATGGGTTCCCTTCAGGGACAAGTGGCCAGACTGAGGCCTGGGGAACAAGCAACAAGGATTTGTTTGTGAGAGCAATGCTCTTAAAGCTCGAGACATCTGCCTTGATATTGAATAAAATGTTTGCCATTTTAAGGTACACCCCAATGAGGTACCTGAGACAGCGCTCATATATATTGGGAAAGGATGTATCCGTATGAGGTTTTTTTGTAATTTCATACTCACAGACAGTGTCACTAGAGCTATCAGCAACCACTCTAATCTCTCTGTCTGTAAGTTTACCAGTATCGTAGGGTGTGACTTCAATTATTTAGCTTCGGTGACATCACATCAGTTATTGCAGGCTAATTACACGTTGATGAAAGACCTATCACCCGCTCCAATTGGGATGAATCTCGCTTTGGCTTACCAAGGAAGGAACTTGGTAAGGAAGCTCTTGCAACATGATGACCTGTACCAAACTGCTAAAATGCATCAGAGACAGTGGACAGAAAACCTTCATCACTGTTCACCATGACATGAGAGAGATACATCATGTCATAGAGAGAGTAAAGAAGGACGGAGAACACCACTGGTGGGAAGTACTTCTTGGGTGGACCCCCATAGCAACGGGGATGTTTATACTGCATTCAGTTGTGTTCAGTTGTAGTTATATTAGGTCTAAATATGCTTAGAGTTTGGTTTGTAGTCATACTTGTAGTCATATTATTATTATATAGGTATGGCGTTTGCTGAGATGAATGAATCAGCATTGTCTAAGAATGCAATATATTGTTTTATGTAGAACCCACATTTAGGACATTAGGATCATTAGGCTAATAGATTGTTAAGTTGTTAGGGTAGGATTATTTGGTGGATCGCAATGTAACACGTAAGGCTTTATTGAGCTTGGAGAGGGGGAGATGTAGTAGGCGACTGTGAGACACCCCTCGGGATGTGACGCGGCAGGACTTTCCCAGCTCTATTATTGATGTATGGCACATGCTTTAGGGGAGTAGACGAGGCACATAGGGTATATAAGCTAGGTTTCACGTGTAATAAACACCATTTTGCTGTTCATCATATTGGTGTATGCATGCAGTTATTTGGTCCTGGCCTGGTTAGGGTTAGTAGCGTAGGAGGCAATGCAACACCAATATAAACAACAAATTGGGAAAGTAGAAGCTTTTGACAGTGCTTTCAGACATAGATTTGAATTTTGGGTGGACACGTGGAGTGAGATGTGGTAATGCTTGAGGGTCATTTTTGATTTGGGATTTTATATGATTTTATGATTTTATGATTTTAAGATTCAAACTACTTATACTTTGCATTAATGTATTCGCAGATTAGAACAGAACAGGAGCAACAAGTTTCTACATCTTGCTAATGTGCTTGGCTGAGATCTAGAAATGGAAAATAATTTTCTGTGCACTATAGTACTTGCTGCATTTCTGCTGAGATGTTTGTACTGTAGATATAGCATGTAGGAGAATTAGCCATTAGCCTAAGGGGTACTTAAGTCCAAGACAAACACAAAGTATGCAAAACTGTTTGAGCATTTCCAGATAATTATTAGAATAAATAACCAAATCATCTCAGATAGCTCTTCATCAAATTCTGTTCTTGAGTAGGCAATATGCATTTTGAAAAATACAATAAAATTTTGCTAGATTCACAACAGCCACAAAAATACTCCCTCTCCTCTCCTCTCCTCTCCTCTCCTCTCCTCTCCTCTCCTCTCCTCTCCTCTCC
>NW_024884631.1:0-467 GCF_019232065.1 Centrocercus urophasianus
TGGGAAAGAGAAACTAGAGCTCAGGTAAAAAAGAAATACCCTTCATTGCCCCGTTCGCGTTCTCTTGATCATTTTCCACCGCCCCTGTCCGCGCCACCTCCCTCGCCCCCACGTTATGAGCAACCTGGAAGGAAAGTAGAGGCGCAAGTCAAAAGAAATGATGATTTAGATCCAGGGGATTGGGATGAGTTACAAAAAGCAGCAGCCTCTTATCACCCGGATGGGCATGTAGTCTTCCCGATTATGAAAGAGGTTGGGATACAAGCACAGGTGACAGAACCTTTGCCTGTTGTTTTACCAGCATTTAGGGATGGAACGTGGCCCCCACCTCCCGATCCTATTGATTTTACATCTCAACAATCCCCTATGCAATTAGCTTTGAAGGAAGCAAGGAAAGCTGGGGAAATAATTTGAAGGATTTTCTGAAGGATCCCCTGCTCAAGTATATCCCACCATACAACGACAAC
>NW_024884631.1:567-49408 GCF_019232065.1 Centrocercus urophasianus
TGTTTAATGATTATGATCCCATTCCGTTCAAACAGTTAAAGGAGTTGAAAGTTGCAAGTGCACAGAATGGCACAGAATGGTCCCACAGCTCCGTTTACTATTACTATACTTGAAACTATAGCTGCTAATATTCTTCCCCCTTCTGACTGGAAAAGTTTGGCGAAGGCAGTGTTAAGTGGAGGTGAATATTTGCTTTGGACTTCCGAATATGCGGAACGGTGTGCCCATGTAGTTAACTGAATGGGCTGGGGCAGTTGCCAGGGTCCACAGGGGCCCCTCGGCCCTTGGGAAACCATGGCAACAAATGTCTTGAAGATAAGAGAGAAGAACAGGTTAGACCAAATAAGGAGGAAACAAGAGATGCCACATGTCCATTGGTCAGAGATAACTGTAGTAGCCCTAAGGCATGGGGAAAGCTTTAAGAAGGGTGTGCTCCTTGCAATTAACGCCATTTTGCCGCTCACCATATTGGTGTCATGAAAAGCGTGCGAAACTGACCGGGGCTGTCGGAACACTTTCACAAGGGGACTTCAGTCAGGGTCGCCAAAACAAAGGCGACAAATGGTGCCCCGTGTGAGGAAGTCTCATTTGTGGAAGTGTGACAGCTGGCTGCGGGACGGACGCAGGAGCCTGCCGTGGTAAGGCGGCGGAAGAGCCGGAGGGGCTGATCCCCTGGGGCTAAGAGCAGTGCTGCAAAGTTATCCCACCATGGTAGCTGGTGGAAGGTCGCGGAGGGTCTGATTTCCCTGGGCGACGATGGAATCCGTCATTAAGGTACTATATCAAGCTTGTAAAACGTACTGCGGGAAAACCGCCCCTTCTAAGAAGGAGGTGGCCACCGTTCTTTCTTTTCTTGAAAAGGAGGGACTTCTCTCTTTTCCTTACGAGATTTATGACTCCAGCAAGTGGGACTCTTTGACATTAGCGCTCGCTCAGAGAGCTATGTCGTCCCAAGGGGCGTCGGTGCTTAAATTTTGGGGTCCGATTCGGGGGGTTTTGAAGGCAGCGAGGGAAGAAAAGACTGCCAAAAACCTTGCCAGAGATCTGTTGGGTTTGGATCCGGGCCGCCCCGGGGGCCCCCCCCCCACCGCGGCCGGGAGACTCTAACCCCTTCAAGGATCTGCCCCAAGACAAGATGGCACCGGAGGCACCGACCATGCCAGAAACACCAACATCGGAAAAGAAGGAGGAAGAGTCGCCATCATCGCCGACGGCTCCGCCCCCATATCCTCTCCAGTACCCCTCTTTGCATGGCTTTCGTCGGGGGGAGGATCCTACACGGGCAGGGGTAGGGGCAGGGGCCGAGGGATTGCTGGCTGCGGCTCCACCCTCAGGGGCTGAGCGATTGATGGTTGCGGCTTTACCCCCGCCACCCGTTCCACCCTCCCAAACGCTCTCTCAAACGGCCACGTTCCCAGCTAATCTGGGGAAAGGGACTTTATTTATCGATTGGGGCCGGGTAAGGGAGGAGATGAGAACGGCGGACCTTTTGGATGATTATAAGGCATTCCCTGTAGAGATCAGGGGATGGACCCGTTTGGATTCCTTTAGACCCAAGGGCAGTAACTCGCCTCGCTGAGACAATAGGGAAGAAGGGTTTACGATCGCCTGCTACACTCTGCACTGAAGGCAATTATGGCTCCCGGGCCTTTGCTTCCATACGATATAGAGGGCCTCATGCAGGTGATACTTGAGCCAGCTCAGTATATGTTATGGAAGGAAGAGTGGTCAGCACAGCTCAGGGCCGTAGTCGCTGCAGCAACACGTAACCCACGACACCCAGCAAATGGTAGGGAACAGGGAGAGGTAACTAATCTGACATGGTTGTTAGGGTACGAGGAAGGGATGATAGGGTCCCCTGAAGGCCAGTTCAGACACCTTCGCCCAGGAGAGCTGATGGCGGCCACAGAAGCAGCTCTGACAGCCTTCAGAAGGTTCTCCAGGACAGCTGAACCTTCTGCTCCCTGGGCAGAGGTAGCCCAGGGTCCAGCTGAGTCATTCTCGGATTTCGCCAATCGATTGATTCGGGCAGTAGAAGGCTCAGATCTGCCAAAGATTGCCCACAATGCAGTAATCATGGATTGTCTTAAACAGAAATCACACAAAAATGTGAAGGATCTTATTCGAGCCGCTCCCGACGACCTCAGTACTCCGGGAGATATCATTAGGTATGTACTAGAGAAACAGAGAACAACGCCCCTCACCAATGAGGGATGCCATGAGGGAGGATCAGAGTAGGGGACCGTGTTTTAAGTGCGGACAGTTTGGTCACTTCAGAGCCCAATGCCAAGCCCCTGGGAGACAGAAAGGGGAAGCAGGGCTAGACCAGACTAGCCAAGCCTGTGGGAGATCAGGCCACACTGTACGCCAGTGTCGGAAGTTTGTCATAGTGCCACAGGGAAACGAGGATGGGAGGGTGCCTTAGGCCCAGGGCCCCTCCCCCAGACCACCAAATGTGCCAGCCAATGCAACTCTGCCTACCCAGGGTCGGGGTCCCGTACCTCAGTGAGCCCCTCACCCACAGTGGCGTTAACCATGGGAATGGGAGAGCGCCCCTTGGGCAGGATCATGCTTACTTGTGCGGGGAGCGTACTTTCTTGCAGGTCCCCTGAGGAAGAGAACACCGCAAATATGCCCTCGGCTATAGCGACTAACATCTCATCCACACCTTCGGCACCCCCCTTCCCCCCCCCCTCGGCTTCAGCTTTGCATAAACAAGTAGAAGAAGGTGTTCAACTGTCTGCGCTTTTGTCTTGCAAAACGGCTAAAGTGCAGGAATCCAAGGTCGTTGAAACCCCTCCGCTGTATCCACAACAACCGCTGTCTCCGCTGTCTCTGTGTAATCTGCCCCCTGCGGGGGCACGGGGAGAAGAGAGCTGGGATGGGACACTTGCTGTCTCCTCTCAGGAGGTGGAATGCAGTAACACCCAGGGGGGTGGGAACTGCGGGCAAGGCTCGGGTACGGATTGGTCAAAAGTTAAGGAGGCGGTAGAAGAAAAAACAGCAGAGAGAAAGGGAAGCGATGTAAGTTACAGGTGCTCGGATGATAGTGTACGGCCAGCACTGTCCACCCTGACTGCACCTGAAGGTGTAGGTGGCGTCCGGCCGGCGCCCTCTGCTCAGGTTGCACCTGACGGAGAAAGAAATAACGATAGTCTCCGGACCCACTCTTTGCCACAGTGTTCAGACCCATTGACTCGACCCACATATCCTTTTACAAGATTGAGTGCGCATGCAACCAATCAGAAGCCTCTACAACAGTCAGTGCATGATCAAAGGGAGATGGGCACAGTGGGAACAGTGCGGAGCCCGCAGCTTCCAGCTGTGACTGAAAAGAATAGCGAAAGGGGAGAGGTGAATTCGCATTTGGGAGTTAAGAGAGATGCACTAACAGATTGTGGGAAGTTTAGATCTAGCCTGATAGAGGAAGGAAGAGCACTAGAGACCTTCCCGATAGTGGGGAATGATAACAGAGACCCGGAAAGGGTACTTCTTGATCCGAAAGGCATCACACGCCTGATAGATTGTGCAGAGAAACGGATTGAAATCACTCCTCGCTTTAAATGCATTAGAAGTCCTGACAGCATTAGGCCTTCTCTTTCAGCATGTAACAAATCTGATGTGCATGGTGCTTAAGCCAGTGCAGTATAGATTGTGGGCATCAGAATGGGTTCCCTTCATGGACAGGTGGCCAGATTGAGGCCTGGAGAACAAGCAATTCCATACGGCTGGTTTGTGAGAGCAATGCTCTCAAGGCTTGAGACACCTGCCTTGATATTAAACAGATGTTTGTTATTCTTGAGGTACACTCGAACAGGTACGTGAGACAATGTTGGTATATATTGGGCATAGATAGTGCCACTAGAGCTACCAGCAATCACTCTAATCTCTAATCTCTCTGTCTATAACTTTACCAAGTATTGTAGGATGTGGCTTTAATTATTAAGTGTCAGCGGCATCACATCAGTTCTTGCAGGCTAATTACACGGTGATTAAAGACTTATCACCTGCTCCAAGTCGGATGAATCTCGCTTTGGCTTACCAAGGAAGGAACTTGGTAAGGAAGCTTTTGCAACATGATGACCTGCACCAATTGCTGAAACGTGTCAGAGACAATGGACAGAAAACCTTGATCACCATTCACCATGACCCAGAAGAGATACATCATGTCCTAGAGAGAGTAAAGAAGGACGGAGAACACCACTGGTGGGAAGTACTTTTTGGATGGTCCCCCACAGCGACAGGGATATTTAACTCTGTACTGCATCCGGTTGTACTTGTGTTAGGTTTAACATTATTATGCTTAGTATTGATAGTTATAATATATATTAAGGTGTGGCGCTTGCGGAGGCGAGTGTCCCAACACGATTCAGCATTATCTAAGGATACACTGCATCGCCTCTTGTAAGACTCATCTTAAGGCCAGTAGGCTGCTAGGCTGTTAGGGTAGAACTATCAGGCGCTTTGCAATATAACAGAGAAGGGTTTCACTGAGCATGGGAGAGATTTTGTGGCAGGTGAAGAAGGCGAGGACTTGGGATGTGACGGGATAGGACCTCCCCCTGCTCAGTGGTGTAAAGCCTGCTTCTAATTTGTGTACCTTGCTTCATCAACTGTCTGCAATACCGTTTAAGCAATCAACGTTTGGAATACCATAGGCTTCTCGAAAGATTGTAACCGGGTTCGCGTACGTGTTGTAACGGATGTTTAACTCTGTTTTAACTCTATTCTGTATTCAGTCATAGTTGTATTAGGTCTAATATTAATATGCTTTACGCTTATAGTCATATTATATAGGTATATAGGTATATTACTTAGATAAGTATAGTGTATGCTGAGATGAATGACTCATATGGCAAATGCTAAGACAAACGAATCAGCATCATCTAAGAATGCAGTATATAGCTTTATGTAGAACTCACGCTTAAGACATTAGGATTATTAGGTTATAGGTTTTTATATTAATAGGTCATAGGGTTATTAGGGTAGGATTATTTGGCGCATTGCAATGTAATGGGGCAACACTGAACTGAGAGGACAATGGCATGTATAGGTGTAATGCGGAGATTTCGGGGTGTACGCGATTAGGGTCCTCTCAGGTTGTAGTAGATTGGCCTGTGCTTAGGGAGGGGGAAATGTAGTTAACTGAATGGGCTGAGGCAGTTGCCAGGGTCCACAGGGGCCCCTCGGCCCTTGGGAAACCATGGCAACAAATGTCTTGAAGATAAGAGAGAAGAACAGGTTAGACCAAATAAGGAGGAAACAAGAGATGCCACATGTCCATTGGTCAGAGATAACTGTAGTAGCCCTAAGGCATGGGAAAAGCTTTAAGAAGGGTGTGCTCCTTGCAATTAACGCCATTTTGCCACTCACCATATTGGTGTCATGAAAAGCGTGTGAAACTGACCGGGACTGTCGGAACACTTTCACAAGGGGACTTCAGTCAGGGTCGCCAAAACAAAGGCAACACACTACATCACGCTTAACATGTGGGATTACTGACTGCACTCCCCCAACATCAAATTCCCTTGTGGTACACACTGAACATCCCCGTTTTCCTGCATCACCCACCAGGTGGACCCAGGTCCCTGGGCAAAAACAGTACCGTGAAGAGGTTTGCACTTCCCAGAAGCTGGAAAGACCCAAACTGCTTTTCCTAACATGTTCTTTACATGTACTACAGGGACCTTATCTCCCTCTACAATATGTAGGGTGCTGGATTGGGTAGGACCATCTCGACTGACCAACCCTCTGCTGTTGACCAGCCAGGCAGCTTCTGCCAAATACTTCTCCGAGTGCTTAAATGTTCCTCCACCCAGTGCTTTTAGCATGGTTATTAACAATCTGTTGTAGCGTTCGATCTTACCAGAGGCTGGTGCATGATAGGGGATATGATAAATCCAGTCCATGCTATGTTCTCTGGCCCAAGTATCCACAAGTGAATTTTTGAAATGAGTCCCATTATCTCACTCAATTCTTTCTGGGATGCCATGTCGCCATAGGATTTGCCTCACAAGACCTAATATGGTGTTTTGCATGGTAGCATGGGGTACTGCATATGTTTCAAGCCACCCAATGGCTGCCTCTACCATGATGAGCACCTAACGCTTAGCATTGCGAGATCGTGACAAGGTGATATCATCAACCTGCCATGCCTCCCCATATTTGTACTTTTGCCATCGCCCTTCCTCCCAGAGAGGTTTCATCCTCTTGGCTTGTTTAATTGCGGCGCATGTGTCACAATCATGCATAACCTGTGCAATGGCATCCATAGTTAAGTCCACCCCTCGTTCTCTAGCCCATTTGTATGTTGCATCTCTCCCTTGATGGCCCCAGGTCTCATGGGCCCACCGAGCTAGAAATAATTCACCCTTGTTCTGCCTGTCCAGGTCTATTTGAGCCACCTCAATTCTGGCAGCTCGGTCTACATGATGGTTATTTTGCTGTTCTTCAGTAGCCCGACTCTTGGGCACAAGAGCATCTACATGGCGCACCTTTACAACCATATTCTTTGTTTGGGCAGCAATGTCTTTCCACAGTTCAGCAGCCCAAATAGGTTTACCCCTTCTTTGCCAGTTATTTTGCTCCCACTGCTGCAACCACCCCCATAAGGCATTTGCTACTATCCATGAGTCAGTGTAAAGATAGAGCATTGGCCACCTCTCCCGTTCAGCAACATCTAAGGCCAGTTGGACAGCCTTTACCTCTGCAAATTGGCTTGATTCTCCTTTCCCTTCAGTGGCCTCTGCAACTTGTCGTGTGGGGCTCCACACAGCAGATTTCCATCTGCGATGCTTTCCCACAATACGACACGATCCATCTGTGAACAAGACATATTTCTTTTCATTCTCTGGTAGTTCATTGTATGGTGGGGCATCATTAGCACGTGATACCTCTTCTCCTGGTGCTGTTCCAAACTTTTTACCTTCAGGCCAGTCCATGATGACCTCTAAGATTCCTGGACGGCTGAGGTTCCCCATCTGTGCTCATTGTGTAATCAGTGCAATCCACTTACTCCAAGTGGCATCAGTAGCGTGATGGGTGGAGGGAACCTTTCCTTTAAACATCCAGTTCAGCACTGGCAGTCGAGGTGCCAGAAGGAGCTGTGTTTCAGTACCGACTACTTCGGAAGCAGCCCGAACCCCCTCATAAGTGGCTAAGATCTCCTTCTCAGTTGGAGTGTAGCCTTCTTCCGACCCCCTGTAGGCTCAACTCCACAATCCCAGGGGTTGGCCTTGGGTCTCTACTGAGGCTCTTTGCCACAAACTCCAAGTGGGACCGTTCTCTCCAGCAGCAGTATAGAGGATGTTCTTTATACTCTGTCCCGTCCGTACTGGCCCTAGGGCCACGGCACGGGCTATCTCCTGTTTAATCTGTTCAAAAGCCTGCTGCTGCACAGGGCCCCATGTAAACTCATTTCTCATTTGCATCACATAATAAAGGGGGCTTACAATGAGGCTGTAGTTTGGAACATGCATTCTCCAAAAGCCCACTGCACTCAGAAAAGATTGTGTCTCTCTTTTGCTAGTGGGTGGAGACATAGCAGTGATTTTGTCGATCACATCTGTCGGGATGTGACGACAGCCATCTTGCCACTTTATGCCTAGGAACTGAATCTCCTGGGCAGGTCCTTTCACTTTGCTTCGCTGAATAGCATAACCAGCACTCAGAAGAATTTGGATTATTCGCTCTCCTTTCGTGAAGACTTCTTCTGCTGTATCGCCCCACACAATGATGTCATCACTGTACTGCAGGTGCTCAGGAGCACTGCTCTGTTCCAATACAGTTTGGGTCAACTCATGGCAAATGGATGGGCTGTGTTTCCACCCCTGGGGCAAACGGTTCCAGGTATACTGAACGCCCCTCCATGTGAAAGCAAACTGTGGCTTACATTCTTTGGCGAAAGGAATGGAAAAGAAGGCATTACCAATGTCAATGGTGGCATACCTCTTGGCTGCTTTTGACTCCAGTTCATACTGGAGTTCTAACATGTCCGGCACAGCAGCACTCAGTGGGGGTGTGACTTCATTCAGGCCACGGTAGTCCACCGTCAGCCTCCATTCTCCACTGGCTTTACGCTCTGGATATATGGGGCTGTTAAAAGGCGAGTTGCACCTTGATTTGGAGCGTTAACACTTGACACATCCCATACACTACGTGATGTTTTGATGTGGAATACTGAAACCCAACAAACAAAAAAAACCAGAACTATGACAGACAAATATGCCGCTACACTTATGTCAGCGTGTTACAGATAGAAGGAACAACAGAGAACACCCTTAGTTTATGAATTAATTCTTACGCTCCAAAACTACGTACAGTTGTTACCCCCAACTCACGCTGCTATTGCTTGAATCTTCCAGGATACGGACCAACTGAATGAAGTGCGCAAGCAAGTGCCTCAACTGATTAATCGTCGCAAACCTGTAGCAGTATCAGAGACGATGAAGATCAGGATAATCAAAAGAGTCTAATGAAGGAGATGAAGGAGATGAAAAAATTTATGCGAGCCCACCTAACTAAAGACGATGAACCTTCCTTCTCACGTGCACCATCAAAAATCTCAGCTGTTAGAGGCAAATGCTCTCCAGCTCAAGTAAGGGACAGTACACCGCGAATTATCTTACGGTATTACCTACGTGACCATGGAGAAGACATGAGGAAGTGGCTCTGTGAAACTACTCCTGTACTACGAGCCCGGGTGAAAGAATTACAAAGGAGATCAACCACCAGTGCAGTTGCTCCAGTTACCACAGGTAATGAATAAAGGGGCCCTGCCCTCAGTCAGGGCGGGGAAAGGGATAATAGAGAATATTGGACTGTGTGGATTCGATGGCCTGGCACATCAGTACGACTGAAATATAAAGCACTGGTGGACACTGGTGCACAGTGCACTCTGATGCCCTCGAGTCATGAAGGGACAGAATCAATCCATATTTCTGGAGTGACCGGGGGCTCTCAAGAATTGACTGTGTTGGAGGCTGAGATAAGCCTCACTGGTAAGGACTGGCAAAAACATCCTATTGTGACGGGCCCAGGGGCTCCATGTATACTAGGTATTGATTATCTCAGAAGGGGGCATTTCAAGGATCCTAAGGGGTATCAGTGGGCCTTTGGAATAGCTGCTGTGGACACAGACAACATTAAGCAGCTGTCTGTTTTGCCTGGCCTGTCAGAAGATCCATCTGTTTTGGGGCTGCTGCGAGTAAAAGAGCAACAGGTACCGATTGCTACAAAAACGGTGCACAGGCGTCAGTACCGCACCAACAGGGATTCTTTGCTCCCCATTCATAAGTTAATTCGTCAACTAGAGAGCCAGGGAGTGATCAGCAAATCTCACTCACCTTTTAACAGCCCCATATGGCCAGCGCGTAAAGCCAGTGGAGAATGGAGGCTGACGGTGGACTACCGTGGCCTGAATGAAGTCACACCCCCACTGAGTGCTGCTGTGCCGGACATGTTAGAACTCCAATATGAACTGGAGTCAAAAGCAGCCAAGTGGTATGCCACCATTGACATTGCTAATGCCTTCTTTTCCATTCCTCTGGCCAAAGAATGTAAGCCACAGTTTGCTTTCACATGGAGGGGCGTTCAGTATACCTGGAACCGTTTGCCCCAGGGGTGAAAACACAGACCGACCATTTGCCTTCGGTTAATCCAAACTGTACTGGAACAGGGCAGTGCTCCTGAGCACCTACAGTACATTGATGATATTATTGTGTGGGGCAATACAGCAGTAGAAGTCTTTACAAAAGGAGAGCGAATAATCCATATTCTTCTGAGTGCTGGTTTTGCCATTAAGCAAAGCAAAGGACCTGCCCAGGAGATTCAGTTCCTCGGTATAAAGTGGCATGATGGCTGTCATCACATCCCAACAGATGTGATCGATTAAATCACTGCTATGTCCCCACCCACTAGCAAAAGAGAGACACAATCTTTTCTGGGTGCAGTGGGCTTTCGGAGAATGCATGTTCCAAACTACAGCCTCACTGAAAGTCTTCTTTATCAAGTGATGTGGATGAAGAATGAATTTACATGGGGCCCTGATCAGCAGCAGGCTTTTGAACAGATTAAACAGGAGATAGCCCATGCCGTGACCCTGGGGCCAGTACGGATAGGACAGAATGTGAAGAACATCCTCTATACTGCTGCTGGAGAGAACGGTCCCACTTGGAGTTTGTGGCAAAGAGACTCAGGAGAGAGCCGAGGCCGACCCCTGGGATTTTGGAGTCAGGTATATAGAGGACCTACACTCCAACTGAAAAGGCTATCTCAGCCGCGTATTAGGGGGTTCGGGCTGTTTCCAATGCAATCAGTACTGAAACACAGCTCCTTCTGGCATCTCAAATGCCTGTGCTGAACTCTGTGTTTAAGGGAGGGGTTCCCTCCACCCATCATGCATCTGATGCCGCTTGGATTAAGTGGATTGCATTGATAACGCAATGTGCGTGGATAGGGAACCTCAGCTGTCCAGGAATCTTGCAGGTGATCATGGACTGGCCTGAAGGTAAAAAGTTTGAAAGATCACCAGCAGAAGAGGTATCACGTGCTAAAGAGGCCCCACCATACAATGAACTACCAGAGAATGAAAAGAAATATGCCTTGTTCACAGATGGATCGTGTCATATTGTGGGAAAGCATTGAAGATGGAAATTTGCTGTGTGGAGCCCCGCATGACAAGTTGCAGAGGCCACTGAAGGGAAAGGCGAATCAAGCCAATTTGCAGAGGTAAAGGCTGTCCAGCTGGCCTTAGATGTTGCTGAACGGGAGAGGTGTCCAATGCTCTATCTTTACACTGACTCACGGATAGTAGCGAATGCCTTATGGGGGTGGTTACAGCAGTGGGAGCAAAATAACTGGCAAAGAAGGGGTAAACTTATTTGGGCTGCTGCACTGTGGAAAGACATTGCTGCCCGAACAAAGAATATGGTTGTAAAGGTTTCCCTGTTAGATGCTCATGTGCCTAAGTGTAGGTCTAATGAAGTACAACAAAATAACCATCAGGTAGACCGAGCTGCCAGAATTAAGGTGGCTCAAATAGACCTGGACTGGCAGAACAATGGTGAGTTATTTCTACCTCCATGAACCCCTGAGACCTTGGTCCCTCAAGGGACAGATGCAACATACAAATGGGCAAGGGACTGAGGGGTGGGCTTGATATGGACGCTATTGCACAAGTTATTCATTACTGTGACGCATGCGCCGCAAGTAAAGAAGCCAAGAGGATGGAACTTCTCTGGGAGGAAGGACTATGGCAAGAGCATAAATATGGGGAAGCATGGCAGATTGACTACATCACCTTGCCAGGATCTCACAGTGGTAAGTGTTATGTGCTTACTATGGTGGAGGCAAACACTGGGTGGCCTGAAACATGCAGTACATCATGCTACCACCTGAATCACCATATTAGGTCTTGAGAAACAAGTCCTGTGGCGACATGGCACTCCAGAAAGAATTGAGTCAGATAATGGGACTCATTTCAAAAATTCTCTTGTAAATACTTGGGCCAGAGATCATGGCATCGAGTGGATTTATCATATTCCCTATCATGCACCAGCCTCTGGTAAAATTGAACGATACAGTGGGTTGTTAAAAGCCATGTTGAAAGCAATTGTTGGAGGAACATTTAAATATCAGGAGAAGCATTTGGCAGAAGCCACCTGGCTCGTCAAAACCAGAGGATCTATCAGTCATTATGGTCCAATGTTGCAGTTCAGCAACCAGAGACCTCTGTCAGAGCAAAGTCCTTTATTCTTCTTCTTCTACATCTACTATTAATCACCCAACACAGCAGCACATACACATATGTATATGATTGCACATTTCTTGCATACAAGTCTCAACAGTTTCAAGGTGTCCCTAAGCAACATACCTAATCTTACATCTTGTTTCTACATCCAGTGTTTCCTCTTGATCAAAGCATATAGTTCCCTATTGAAAAAGATCACCACCCGTGACCACCACCTCAGCACAGCAGAAGCAACAAACACAGTAACTAAGCAGACCTTTTTTTTTGCCGTTTAGGCCTGTGATGCCCATGGCCTCATGGGAGTCAGGCTAACTGTGGGTCCCCACGGGGATGGACCCCCAGCAAGCTCCACATAGTCCCCTTCACCTCCCCCTTCTTTATTTACAAAAAACGAGTGATTCATCACATCTTGTATCATTTTTTGCACACAATGCAGAAGACAAGGAATACAAATTAAAATGCAAAGGAGGGCAATCAAGTCCGTAACAGTGCTTTTTAACAAGCTTTGAAGCCACCCAGCTAAGCCTCCAAACAGTCCCCCGAATACATCCCATCCATCTTTCACTTGAAATTTCTGGACTCCATTTTGCAGATCTTGTATACTTTTATGGATGGATTCAGAGTGATTGGAAAGATTCATACAACAGAGACCGTCAAAATCCTGACAGCCATGGCCTTGTGCAAGCAGTAGGAAATCAATTGCTGCCCTATTCTGAAGTGTGGCATGTCTGACGGAATCTACATCTAATAATAAACCCATTAGGGCTAAAGAGGTAGCATTAGTTTGTTTTGCAAGCCAACATCCTAACTTATTGAGCGTTGTAAGGGCTTGGGCAGAGGCAACTCCTGGGGCCAAAGCAGAAGCGGCTGTAACGGCTCCAGGGTTCCAAAACTGCCATGTCTTTACAATCAGCCTGAAAAGCGTGGGCAGAATGTTTGGGGCGCTTAGTGTGCTTCAAAATCATCGTGGTATTAGGTGTTAACAAGGTTAATCTACCTAAAGAACAAGGTCCTTCTTTATATGTGAGGGGATTGAAGGCCATGCCCTATCACCGCACATAAGAAAGACACATGCGGGCAAGCTGAGTGGGCGGTTAGTAGATCGAGAAATATTAGAAGTATAGTCACACCATGCTGTATGATTTCTATATGCGGGTAAGGTGGAATTAACACACTGACCAAGAGTTTGATTTTTTCCCCCATAATCAAAATACAGGCAATAGTCCATTTTAACAGATCCCAATAATTCCAATTCCTGCGGTTCCAGGATTATGGGAGGAAGGTATGGCACATAACCGTCCCACTGATCCACAACAGCGCTGGTGTTGGAAAGCACTGCAAAGTGTACTTCCGCAGGGATGGGCCAGGCATCTAACAGTTGGCCCACCAGACAGGTTGTAAACAGATTTCCCGGAGAAGCTGTCGAAAGACATAGGGTATCCTCTCCGGTCTTGTTTGCCAAGGTGACCCAGATGTTCTGTTTAGGTTGGGGTGGTAGCCACACAGTATTAATGTTCAAAATCAGGTAAAAGCAGCAGATGAAGAGGTGGGGCGGACCCATCTTGCTGACGTCCACTTTGGGCCAGATCCTGTGGAAACACAAGCATATCCTCTACCCCACATTATTAACGGGTAAGGTCCTTCCCATTGCAGGGAATCTGGATTTTTGACCATTACCAAAGCCTTTTGTTTCTTTATGTGTTGTAAGGTCTGTGTCAGACACCTACAAACAGGTGGCCCTTCTTCAGTACAACGGTTTAAAAAATTCAGAACGTGACATGCCTTTGCAAGCCTTTCTTGAGGCGTAAGGCCCCCACTCCCTCTCTTTTGTTTAATAAGCATATTTTTAAGAGTTGCATGTGCCTGTTCTATTATGGCCTGACCCATAGGTGAGTGAGGTATACCTGTCTTATGCTGGATACCCCATTGCTGAAAAAATAATTGAGTGGTACAGGCAACGTAACCCGGACCGTTGTCCGTTTTAATGACTTGGGGGACTCCAAGAACTGAAAAGGCAGCAAGAAAGTGCCTGCACATACCCTGGGCCTTTTGTTCCGTATGCGGCAAGGCATACATACAGGTAGAAAATGTATCTATGGAAACATAAACATACTTAAGCTTACCAAATTTGGAAAAATGTGTAACATCAGATTGCCACAGCTCTAGAGACTGTAGGCCTCTGGGATTAACCCCGATAGATGGGGTAGGGGAAAAAAGTTGACAATCAGGACAGGATTGTATAATGTCTTTGGCCTGTTCCTTGGTAATTTGAAAAGAACGACACAAAGCTTGGGCACTTTGATGGTAAAAATCATGTGACAGGCAGGCTTGAGCAAAACGGTCTGGGACCACAACTGTCCCTGCAAGTTTGTCCGCCCAAGTATTGCCTTCTATAATTGGGCCTGGTAATGAAGAGTGGGATAGAACGTGCTGAATGAAATAAAGGTGTGTACGTTTGCCAATTGCTTCTTGTAAATGCAGTAATAGTGCAAGCAAGCAAGGGTTAGAGACTTCCTTCAGGTAAGCCCCTTCTATATGCATCACTATACCTGCAACATAAGCAGAGTCAGTAACAATATTAATGGGTTGCAAAAAAACATTCAAAAACCCATACAACTGCGGTCAATTCTACAATCTGAGCTGATCCCTCCGTAATGAAAACATCCTCCTCCCAGCGCCCATTCTCTCCCTGCCATACTGATACTGCGCAGCCCGTGCGACCTGAGCCATCTGTAAAAACTATTAAGGCTGAAGGCAGGGGGGTAGGCGCTAACTTAGAAGCGGGGATCAGAGGGAATGAATGCAGGGTTTGCAGGAGTCTGTGGGATGGGAAATGAGTTGACATCTGGCCAGAATATCCAGCCAGTGCGTGCTGGAGTGCATCTGATTTAGTGAAGGTGAAGTCCCATTGACGGAGATCAAAAGGAACATAAATGACCGACGGGTCTTGGGCATTGAGAGCAAGAAGATGACCACGGCCTTTGGAGATAAGCATGGCAACCATTTCAATTCAGGTCGTAATAGTTTTTGAAAATTTATGTGGCAGAAAGATCCATTCCACAATGACAAGTGGATCAGGGTTTTTAGGCAACCATTGAGCTAACAAGCCATATGGTTGAAAGGAGGAATTGAGGATAAAAAGGTCAATTGCAGTAGTCAAGATCCACTCGGTGTGCAGCTTGCAGAGTAACTTTATCAACAACAGATTGACGAGCTGCGAGTGCATCTGGAGAGAGGCGTCTGGGGGAAGTGAGATCTGGGTCTCCTTCCAAGAGTGAAAAAAGTGGGTGGAGCTCTTCTGTAGAAATTCCTAAAAGGGGTCGAAGCCAATTAATAATTCCCAAAAGTTTCTGCAAATCGTTGAGGGTTTTCACTGTCATCGCAAGAGTCACTGATTGGGGTCGGATCCTAGATTGCAATATTTGCCATCCAAGATAGAGCCATGGGGGTGATTTTTGGATCTTGTCTGCAACTGTACACAAACTGACACGTTTTGAGGCAACCATAATTGCAGAGACGGCTGCAGTGACTTCGCCTCCTCAGAAGCAGAGACCTCGTCGCAGATCCTGCAAAACTGAATAGGAAAGCGCCTCCCAACGGGGCTCCTGCTCTGGGGCCAGAACAATGGGGAACGCGTGTAACATGCCTGTATCCCCGACCTTTGCTGCTTCTCTCTGGACAGCAAGCCATGCATCATGAGGATCAGGGGGGAACAGGTCAGGTTCCTCCTCGGGATTATCTGGCTCCCCTTCATTATTCAAAACTAGTTTACATTTCAGCAGGAGTGGAACAGGGGGTTTCCCCTTGCCCTTACGAGGAGGAGGGTCCCCGTCCGGCGTGGCCAGCAAAGGATCAAAGGATCCTGCAGACGTGGAGGGAGCTCCCCGTGCTTGTAAAGATTCAAAAATGAGACACCAGGAATCAAGCCAGGGCAGTACTGTCTTATCTCCTTTCGTAGTTGCGTCCCAAAATTTAACACCGATGGCATCCCAAGTATTTGGGCTTTAAATCGTCTCGCTAGTAATAGTCGGGTCTCCCTTAACAGCCCAAGGAAGCATCTGCTGTAAATCAGTAGCGGAGACCGTTTTTCCCTTCTGTTTAAGCAGAAGCTGAAATTTTTCTAGGATCTTCTTCTGATCCACAGTAATTTTATTCCCCATCGTAGCGCAATCGCTTACCTTTGTCCAGCAAAAGGCAGCAGGCGTGAAAGGGGTCCGTGTTTCTTTCAACGCACTCACTGTTCTGTGCTTCTCTCAGCATGCTCTCAAGGGGACTCGTCGGGTCCCTGTCCGGGCGCCAGTTGTCGCAGTTCAGAAACCAGAGGCCTCTGTCAGAGCAAAGTCCTTAATTATTCTTTTTCTACTTCTACTATTAATCACCCAACACAGCAGCACACACACATATATATATATCATCGCGCATTTCTTGCATACAAGTCTCAACAGTTTCAAGGCCTCCCTAAGCAACATATCTAATTTTAAATCTTGTTTCTTGTCATGGTTCTATGTTTTTGTTTCTTTGTTTTTGGATTTCAGTATTCCACATCAAAACATCATGTAGTGTACAGGGCATTGAAGTGTCACTGCCCCAATTCCAAGTACCTATCCCTGTACATTACAGCAGTCACGGGATCTGGCCCTTCCAGGTGGGGGGGGGGCGCTCTCTTGCTGCCTGGCAGTGGGTGCTGGAGGGTGCTTTCCTAGCCGTTCCAAGCTTTTCAGGTTTGACTCGGTCCCAGGAACTCTCTCTCTCTTATCTTGTCTGATTTATTAATCTCAATTTCAATTAAATCGTATATATTGTGTTATCTTGTATTCCAATATTATAGTAAAATAAGTTTTCCTCCATAGTTTGCTGCCGCTGCTCTTTTCCTCCCTTCCTTCCTTCCCATTTTTTGTGGGACTGGGGTGGGGGGGGAGGGCAGAGGCCTATCGCCCCTGTCACGGACATAGATTGATCTGGTCAACTCCGTGACATCCAGTGTTTCTTCTTGATCAAAGCATATAGTTCCCTATTGAAAATGATCACCACCCGTGACCACCACCTCAGCACAGCAGAAACAACAAACACAGTAACTAAGCAGACCTTTTTTTTTGCCATTTAGGCCTGTGATGCCCATGGCCTCGTGGGAGTCAGGCTAACTGTGGATCCTCACAGGGATGGATCCCCAGCAAGCTCCACATAGTCCCCTTCAGTCCAACCCATGCCTTTTCCCTACATACTGTAGAGGGAGATAAGGTCCCTGTTGTACATGTAAAGATCATACTGGGAAAAGCGGTTTGGGTCCTTCCAGCTTCCGGAAAGGGCAAACCTCTCCATGATACTGTTTTTGCCCAGGAACTAGGTTTTCAGTATTCCACATCAGAACATCATTTAATGCACTGGGAGTTGAAGTGTTAATGCTCCAAGCGGTACCTATACCCCTGTACATTTATGCAAGTCATGAGATCCAGCCCTTCCGGGGGGTGGTCTCTTTTAATGCCTTGCAGTGGTTGCTGGAGGGTGCTTTCCTAGCCGTTCCAAGCTTTTCACGTTTTACTCCGTCTCAGGAACTCTCTCTCTCTCCTACCTTATTTGATTTATTAGTCTCTTTCAATTAGATTGTATTAAAAGGTGTTATCCTGCATTCCGATATCGTAAAATAAGTTCCCCTCCATGAATCTCTCTCCAGAGATCCGCTGTATCTCAATGCTTATACAGTTCCCATCACAATGCGTGTTGGTACAATTCCAGATTAGTGACAATCAGTGAACGTCCATATTCTTTTATGGGCCAGTGTTCAATGATGTTAATGGAGGCATGAGGCCATGAGGTACAGGTCCGTCCTATGTTCCATCAGTCCCATGTAGACCATCAATGGGTGATACACGTGATCTGACAGTAACACTGGAACTCTGGTGATCTGGAAGGCTCAAAGACTCACAGGGAGTAATGTAAATGTTTCAGGGGTACCAGGAGGGGAAGGTCTGCTCCCCAGGGCAAGATACAGGACATATTTCTATCCTGGGTCAACACTTAGGCTTGTACTGGGGCACGTCCTGGCCACCTGTACCACACCTTCTGGCCAGATATCAGCAGCTGCATAACGATATCAGGCACCAAAGGAGGTGTCCTGACCTGCCACAGGGACATGATGGGGGTCCCTTTAGCAATGAAAATCGGAGCGTTGACCACAATATCAGTAGTCCATGATGTACCTATTACTGGAGGGACTACTGAGCCTCCCACCTCCAACAATCTCCCCCAAGGTGCAAGTAGGCCACACCACTTGGGTCCTACCTGCACCTTCCAGGGCCATTTCATCTTATGGGTACCAGGATCTAAATTCTCAGGGGCAGGGAGCAGAATATTATTTCCGTTACCAATCTGGGGTCTTACCTGATGATCAGTGCCCGTAAACTTGGATCCTAAGGGGGTGGCCCATGTCGTCTGCAACATTCTCAGGGCACTGGGTCTGCCATCTCGAGGTCCTTCATTCAGGTCCCGCAGGGTTTCATACAGTCTTTTTTCCCACACCTGCAGGGAATGGGAGTCTATCTTCAGGGCAGCCTTAAGAATACCGTTATAACATTCGATGAGGCCCACCCCCGTTGGATTATACGACAGGTGGAATCGCCATTCGACGTTATTTTCTTCTGCCCAGCACTGTATCGTTGCACTAGCAAAATGAGTCCCTTGGTCGCTCTCGATGACTTGAGGTGTCCTGTAGGCAGACATCAGTTTAGCGAGAGCCTTGATGGTATATTCCCGGTTTGCTTTTGGTAATGGATAGGCCTGCAGTAGCCCACTTGCAGTGTCGACGCAGGTCAGGGCATATTTGCCCCCTTCTGGAGTTCTTCTTTCAAGGGTGATGAAGACAGACTGCTCCTTTGGCTGAGATAGGCGACCCATTCTGTCACTGTTTGTGCTTGGGCCACCCCTGTCTTAGGAAGGTGGGTCAGATCTCTCACTCACCCCTGAATCAGCAGACTGGTCTTGACTATAACTGCAGCTGTTTGAGTTACTGGCTCTACTGCCTGTAATGCCAAATAGGCAGCCAATAACTGTATCTTTCTTCTGCTCCATGCTAAACCTGAGACCAGAAACCAGTGGGGGTCCAAACAGAACTCTGGCGTTGCCACTGGCCCCAACCGAAGCCATCTTGAATAACATGATCATCCAACTCAGCTGGGAGGGTAGGATCAAATATACCCAATGCCTGGACTTGTTTAACTGCCAGTTTTGCTTGTTGGAAAGCATCCTGTCCGGTTTTCCCCCAGTCCCATAGCTGCCCCTTTTTTATGAGTGTGTATAGTGGCCTTAGCAGCTGCGCCAGGTGAGGTATAAAGGAATGCCAGTAACCCAACATACCTAGAAGCTCTTGCAGCTGCTTTGATGTTGTAGGGACTGGGAATGCCTGAACCTTATCTATAACAGCACTGGGTAGCACTCTGGTCTTTCCTGACCAAACCACCCCCACGAATTTAACGGACAGGCCTGGACCCTGCACCTTTTGGGGATTTATAGCCCACCCCCTCTGTTGTCAATAGGCGGTTAATGAATCTGCTGCCTGTCCTACTGCCTCCAGTGAGTCAGATGTCAGCAGGAGATCATCAATATAATGATATAGGTTAACATCATCAGGTTTTCTCCAATCAGCCAGGTCACGCGCCACTAGATTGTGACAATACGTTGGTGAATGCACGTACCCCTGTGGCAGGACCTGGAAGGTCCACCGCCTGCCTCCCCACGTAAACGCAAACTGATCTTGCGATTCCTCAGCAATTGGGATACTGAAGAACGCATTTGCTAGATCTAGGACACAATGATAGGTTTTTTTAATCTACTGTCATCCTCCATGTGCCATCCGACTTTCGCACTGGCCATATGGGGGAGTTATATGGGCTGTGTGCAGGTCTTATAATGCCCACTTTTTCCAATTCCTGCACCGTTCTCGATATTTCATCTTGCCCACCCAGGAGTCTATACTGTCTAACATTAGTAATCCGACGCAGTTTCGGCAGGCAAACAGGCTCATGTTTCGCAGGGCCTCTTAATATTGCCTGCACTGCCCGGATACTGATACATCCTTGTCTAAGTCTGAACTCACCCACAGTTGTCTGGAGAGCCAGACCCCATAGAATATCTATGCCCAGGATGTATTCTTGGACTGGGGCAATAGACACCTTGTACTCCCAGGCTGGGAGATGCCCAACTCCCAGTTTTAACCATGTTTGAGTGACAGGAATAGTCTGTCCCCCAAAACCACCAATCATCACTCTGTCGCCATCAAATTTTCCCGGATCTCCATAGACAATTGATGTTTCTGCTCCTGTGTCTACCAATGCCATCACTCTCTGAATATTTTTTCGGGACCAATAAACCGCTAGTTCTACATAGGTCCTTCCGTCCAGTCTGGAGGCCCTACGGGGACTAACATCCCTTGTCACTCCATGAATTGTGCTAGGGCCAATTCTTTTGCTTCCGATGGCTCAGGCATTGTGGCCCGAGACACCTCAGGTGGCTTTTTTTTTCCTATTTGGAACAATAAAACCTCCTAGGTTCCACGTTGTTGTTGGAACCCTCTCTATAGCTCATACCCTTGATTTCTTAGGGTAGCTCTGGAATTTTTGATTGCCCTTTAGTTGTCTCCAGAGCTGGAGAAGGACATGGTTGGGCTGGCGGTCGATCTTAGCAAATTGGACCCCAGCCCGAATTAAATCATTAAACATTTGTTTTCGGGATACCCTTATGGGTCCCGATGGAGGAGCTCGAGTAGCCGGCATTTTGGTTTTATTTACCGGCAGGACCTCTGCTTCCTCCAAAAACCGAATATTGCGCCTAGTCCGCAGGCGTTCTGTTTCTCCCAAGTCCGCAACTAACTGGGCAGCCTGCTGGACTACGGCTTCTGACGCTACAAGGGGATTTAATATGGAAACTAGGGCGCCGTAGAGATGGGAAGGAGCTTGCTGTAGAATTAAATCTCTCATCCCTGCTGAAAATTTAACCATATCAGGGCCATCAAATATGTCTTCATAGATGGCCTCTCTTACACCCAGTTCACGGATATAATTTTGAAGGTCCTCCATGGAGGACCACATGCCTGTATGTAACGGTATGTCTGATTTATTTGGCCATACCATACGGCAGGCCACCATTAACCATTCTAGTACAGAATGGTTTTCATCACGATATTGATGACCCACATATAACCTCTGTCTGAGAGCAGGATGGACAGTCATGGTGGCCAACTTAGCTATTTCTGGGCCATTCACCAAGACACTTTCTGCCCCAGAATCCCACAGTCTCAATAACCAAGCCGGCACACTTTCTCTAGGCCTCTGCCGAAATCGCTGTACTAAGTCCATTAATTCTGTTGCCGTGTATGGCCGAGCTGTAACATGTAAATGAGTCTGGGCAGGGGGCCATTGATCAGGCGGCACCCCTGCCAGTCTGACCGGTATTTTTTTTGTTTTCTGGGTTACGACAGGACGGACTTCCAGTGGATCAGTCAGAATTGGACATTCAAGGTCTGATTTAGATTTCTTGTTCTCCTGATCAATTAAGTCTGTTGATTCAGGAGTCTGGTCATTTATTGAAATGCTACGAATTTGGACTAAGGGAAGATGTAGAATTGGCTTCTTCCCTGTTAAAACGCCAAGTTCGTGCTCCAGCTTTTCAATGCGGTCTTTCAAAAGCTGATTTTCAGTTTCTAAAGTATTATTTGGTATATCTGCATGATTTAAGGCACTTAATAATGGCCATGCCACCATGGAGGCAGCCAGTTGTCTTTCTATAGTAATTAGGACATTCTTGCCAAGTCCTTGAAAATAGTCCGCCATGCGGTATGGGGAGGTATTGCCCATAACGCATAAGGGACCCCATTTTTCAATGATGGCAGCTAACTCATAATAGGGCGATCCCTCAAATCCTGGGATCTGCCCTGGAATCATTTTCTCTAGAGGACTATCATTCTCCCCCTTGACCCATTTATAGAAACTTCAAAGAAAAGACATGATGTTAATTTTAGTATATTCGGCCTGCCTGGCTCGCCAAGTGTATAATCAATAGATATCAAGATGTTAAAATCACAATATAATAGTATAATCAATAGGTACCAAGATGTTATAATCACAAGATAATCAAGAGAGTTAGGCAAAATAGACAACGATCACAAAAGGAGAATAGGTGGAAGAGCTTACCCTTCGGCTGAGCTCACCACAAAACACCAAGAGAGATGATCTCCAGAAAAGATCCTTCCCCTCTGGTAGCCAGCTCTTAAATAGGTCTAGGAGGAGTGGAGCCAGGCTCCCCCCCTTCCGGCAGCACAGGTGAATTGCCTTCACCTGTACTCCTCTGGCTGACTCATGGCTCGCCTCAGGTGATTAATCAGAGGTTCAGGCAGTGACTCAGCAGTTCCCATACATGAGTGGAGACAGGACAAGGGGAAATGGCTGGAAACTGCAGCATAGGAAGTTCCGCACAAATATGCGCAAGAACTTCTTTACAGTGAGGTGACGGAGCACTGGAACAGGCTGCCCAGGGAGGTGGAGGAGTCTCCTTCTCTGGAGATGTTCAAGACCTGCCTGGATGCCTACCTGTGTGACCTGGTGTAGGGAACCTGCTTTGGCAGGGGGGTTGGACTCGATGATCTCTGGAGGTCCCTTCCAACCCCTACAATTCAGTGATTCTGAGTTTTCGGGAGACCCTTATGGGTCGCGATTGAGGAGCTCGAGTAGCCGGCATTTTGGTTTTACTTACCAGCAGGACCTCTGCTTCTTCCAACATCCAAATGTTGCGCCTAGTCCGCAGGCATTCTGTTTCTCTAAGGTTGGCCACTAACTGGGCAGCCTGCTGGACTACAGCTTCAGAGGCCACCAGGGGATTTAATATAGAGACTAGGGTACCAGAGAGAGAAGAGGGAGCTTGCTGTAGAACCAAGTCTCTCATCCCTGCTGAGAATTTAACCATATCAGGGCCATCAAATAGGTATTCATAGATAGCCTCTCTTACACCCAGTTAACAGATATAATTTTGAAGGTCCTCCATGGAGGACCACATGCCTGTACGTAAAAATATATTTGATTCATTCGGCCACATCAAACGGCAGGCGGCCATTAACCATTCTACTACAGAATGGTTTTCATCACGATACTGATTACCCGCATATAACCTCTGTCTGACAGCAGGATGGACAGTCATGGTGGCCAGCTTGGCTATTTCTGTGCCATTCACCAAAATACTTCCTGCCCCAGAATCCCACAAACTTAATAAGCAAGCTGGCACACTTTCTCTAGGCTTCTGCCGAAAACGCTGTACTAAATCCAACAATTCTGTTGCTGTGTATGGCCAGGCTGTAACATGCAGATGAGTCTGGGCAGGGGGCCACTCACCAGGGAGCACTCTTGCTGGTTGATCCTACACGTTTTTTGTTTTCTGAGTTGAGACAGGAAGGACTTAAAGAGAATCGGTCAGTTGCATAATCAAGGTCTAATTTGGATTTTTTATTTTCCTGATCAACCAAGTCTGTTGATTCAGGAGTCTGGTCATTGTTTATTGAAATTCACGAACTTGGCTTACGGGAAGACGAAGAATTGGCTTGTTCCCTGTTAATACACCAAGTTCTTGCTCTGGTCTTTCAGTACTGTCTTTTAAGTGCTGATTTCCATTCTCAAAATAATTATTTCTTATTACCTCATGATTTAAAGCACTTAATAATGGCCATGCCACCACGAAGGCAGCCAGTTGTCTTTCTTCAGTGATCAGCACAACCTTGCTAAGCTCCAGAAAAAAATCCACCATACGATATGGGATGATATTGCCCATAATACATAAGGGTACCCACTTCTCAATGACAATTTTGATGATAACTACTAGCTCATAATAGGGGGATCCCACAAACCCTGGGATCTGCCCTGAAATCATTTTCTCTAGATGAATATTGTTCTCCCCCTTGAGCCATTTACATAAATTAAAAAAAAAAAAAAAAAAAAAAAAAAAAAACCCACAATGCAAAATTCAGTATATTTGGCCTGTGTGGCTCACCAAGTGTATAACCAGAAAATAACAGGACACTAAAATGACAAAATAAACAAAACAAAAAAAAAAAAAACCAAGCAAAGCAGATTACAAAATCAAGAAAAAAAAAAAAAAACAAAAAGCTTACCCCTATCCTAAGCTCAGCTCTAAAACACCAGCAAATACAATCACCAAAAAAGTTCACACCCTTCCAGTGGTCAGCTCTTAAATGGGTCTAGGAGAGGTGGAGCCAGGCTCCACCCCTTCCGGCAGCAGAGGTGAATTGCCTTCACCTGTGCTCCTCTGGCTGACTCATTGCTTACCTCAGGTGATCAATCAGAGGTTCAGGCCATGACTCAGCAGTTCCCATACAATCACTTCATGCTTAATATATACAAACAATAATTACCAAACATTAAACATGCACATACACAAACCTATATGTATACATAAAATTACTGAATTCACTCCCCCAACATCAAATTCCCTTGTGGTACACATAGAATATCCCTGTTTTTCTCCATCACCCACCAAGTGGTCTCAGGTCCCTGGGCAAAAACAGTTTCACAAACAGGTTGGCCCTTCCCAAAAGCTGGAAAGACGCAAACAGCTTTTCGCAACTGTCACGGAGTTGACCAAATCAATCTATGTCCGTGACAGGGGCGACAGGCCTCTGCCCTCCCTCCCCCCACCCCAGTCCCACAAAAATGGGAAGGAAGGAAGGGAGGAAAAGAACAGTGGCAACAATCTAGGGAGGAAAACTTATTTTACTATAATACCACAATACAAGATAACAAAATACAATACAATTTAATTGAAAATGAGATTAATAAATCAGACAAGATGAGAGAGAGAGAGTTCCCAGGACCGAGTCAAACCTGAAAAGCTTGGAACGGCTAGGAAAGCACCCTCCAGCACCCCCTGCAAGGCAGTAAGAGAGCGCCCCCCCCACCTGGAAGGGCCAGATCCCATGACTGCTGTAATGTACGGGGATAGGTACTTGGAATTGGGGCAGTGACACTTTAATGTCCCGTACACTACATGATGTTTTGATGAGAAATACTGAAACCCAAAAACAAAAAACAAAAACAAAATGAACATAGAACCATGACATTCCACCCCTTATTCTACATCGTTACATCATGCTTAAAATATATATACATGTATACAAACAAACAAAAAAATGATTAAAATGCATTACACACACATGGCTATATACATATACATAGAATTAGTAACTGCACTCCCCCGGCATCAAGTTTCCTTGTGGTACACATTAGACATCCCCATTCTTCCGCATTACCCACCAAGTGGATCCTGGTCCCCGGGCAAAAACTGTACCACGGAGAGGTTTGCCCTTTCCAGAAGCTGGAAGAACACAAACTGCCTTTCCTAACATGTTCTTTACATGTACAATGGGGACTTTATCTTCCTCAACAGTATGTAGGGAACTGGATTGGTTAGGACCATCACGATTGATAGATCCTCTGGTAGTGACTAACCAGGCGGCTTCTGCCAAATGCTTCTCCCAATGCTTAAATGTTCCGCCACCCAGTGCTTTTAGCATCGTTTTTAACAATCCATTGTATGGTTCAACTTCACCAGAGGCTGGTGCATGATAGGGAATATGGTAAATCCACTCAATGCCATGATCTTTGGCCCAAGTATTTACAAGAGAATTTTTGAAATGAGTCCCATTATCTGACTCAATTCTTTCTGGGGTGCCATGTCGCCACAGGACTTGTTTCTCAAGACCCAGTATGGTATTTCGGGCGGTAGCATGGGGTACTGCATATGTTTCAAGCCACCCAGTGGTTGCCTCCACCACAGTAAGCACATAATGCTTACCATTGCGAGATCGTGGCAAGGTGATATAATCAACCTGCCATGCCTCCCCATATTTGTACTTTTGCCATCGCCCTTCCTCCCAGAGAGGTTTCATCCTCTTGGCTTGTTTAATTGCGGCGCATGTGTCACAATCATGCATAACCTGTGCAATGGCATCCATAGTTAAGTCCACCCCTCGGTCTCTAGCCCATTTGTATGTTGCATCTCTCCCTTGATGACCTGAGGTCTCATGAGCCCATCGAGCTAGAAATAATTCACCCTTGTTCTGCCAGTCCAGGTCTATTTGAGCCACCTCAATTCTGGCAGCTCGGTCTACCTGATGGTTGTTTTGCTGTTCTTCAGTAGCCCGACTCTTGGGCACATGAGCATCTACATGACGCACCTTCACAACCATATGCTTTATTCGGGCAGCAATGTCATTCCACAGTTCAGCAGCCCAAATAGGTTTACCCCTTCTTTGCCAGTTATTTTGCTCCCACTGCTGTAACCACCCCCATAAGGCATTCGCTACCATCCATGAGTCAGTGTAAAGATAGAGCATTGGCCACCTCTCCCGTTCAGCAACATCTAAGGCCAGTTGGACAGCCTTTACCTCTGCAAATTGGCTTGATTCTCCCTTCCCTTCAGTGGCCTCTGCAACTTGTCGTGTGGGGCTCCATACAGCAGATTTCCATCAGCGATGCTTTCCCACAATACGACACGATTCATCTGTGAACAAGGCATATTTCCTTCCGTTCTCTGGTAGTTCATTGTATGGTGGGGCCTCTTTAGCACGCGCTACCTCTTCTCCTTTTGGTGTTCCAAACTTTTTACCTTCAGGCCAGTCCATGAACACCTCTAGGATTCCTGGACGGCTGAGGTTCCCCATCCGTGCTCGTTGTGTATTCAGTGCAATCCACTTACTCCAAGTGGCATCAGTAGCGTGATGGGTGGAGGGAACCTTTCCTTTAAACATCCAGTTCAGCACTGGCAGTCGAGGTGCCAGAAGGAGCTGTGTTTCAGTACCGACTACTTCGGAAGCAGCCCGAACCCCCTCATAAGCGGCTAAGATCTCCTCCTCACTTGCAGTGTAGCCCTCTTCCGACCCCCTGTAGGCTCAACTCCAGAATCCCAGGGGATGGCCTCGGGTCTCTCCAGAGGCTCTTTGCCACAGACTCCAAGTGGGACCGTTCTCTCCAGCAGCGGTATAGAGGATGTTCTTTATACCCTGTCCCATCCGTACTGGCCCTAGGGCCACGGCACAGGCTATCTCCTGTTTAATCTGTTCAAAAGCCTGCTGCTGCTCTGGGCCCCATGTAAACTCATTTCTCATTCGTGTCACGTAACAAAGGGGGCTTACAATGAGGCTGTAGTTTGGAACATGCATTCTCCAAAAGCCCACTGCACCCAGAAAAGATTATGTCTCTCTTTTGTTAGTGGGTGGAGACATAGCAGTGATTTTGCCGACCACATCTGCCGGGATGTGACCACAGCCATCTTGCCACTTTATACCGAGGAACTGAATCTCCTGGGCAGGTCCTTTCACTTTGCTGGGCTTAATAGCAAAACCAGCACTCAGAAGAATTTGGATTACTCGCTGTCCTTTCGTGAAGACTTCTTCTGCTGTATCGCCCCACACAATGATGTCATCAATGTACTGCAGGTGCTCAGGAGCACTGCCCTGTTCCAATACAGATTGGATCAAGCCATGGCAAATGGTCGGGCTGTGTTTCCAGCCCTGGGGCAAACAGTTCCAGGTATACTGAATGCCCCTCCATGTGAAAGCAAACTGTGGCTTACATTCTTTGGTGAAAGGAATGGAAAAGGCGGCATTAGCAATGTCAATGGTGGCATACCATTTGGCTGCTTTTGACTCCAGTTCATACTGGAGTTCTAACATGTCCGGCACAGCAGCACTCAGTGGGGGTGTGACTTCATTCAGGCCACGGTAGTCCACCGTCAGCCTCCATTCTCCACTGGCTTTACGCACTGGCCATATGGGGCTGTTAAAAGGCAAGTGAGTTTTGCTGATCACTCCCTGGCTCTCCAGTTGACGAGTTAACTTACGAATGGGGAGCAAGGAATCCCTGTTGGTGCGGTACTGCCGCCTGTGCACTGTTTTTGTAGCAATCGGTACCTGTTGCTCTTTTACTCGCAGCAGCCCCACAACAGACAGATCTTCTGACAGGCCAGGCAAAACAGACAGCTGCTTAATGTTGTCTGTGTCCACAGCAGCTATTCCAAAGGCCCATCGATACCCCTTAGGATCCTTGAAATGCCCCCTTCTGAGATAATCAATACCTAGTATACATGGAGCCCCTGGGCCCGTCACAATAGGATGTTTTTGCCAGTCCTTACCAGTGAGGCTTATCTCGGCCTCCAACACAGGCGATTCTTGTGAGCCCCCAGTCACTCCAGAAATAGAGCTTAATTCTGTCCCTTTGTGACTCGAGGGCATCAGAGTGCACTGTGCACCAGTGTCCACCAGTGCCTTATATTTCAGTGGTTCTGATGTGCCAGGCCATTGAATCCACACAGTCCAATATACTCTATTATCCCTTTCCCCCCCTGACTGAGGGCAGGGCCCCTCTATTCGTTACCTGTGGTAACTGGAGCAACTGCACTGGTGGTTGATCTGCCTTGTAATTCTTTCACCCGGGCTCGTAGTACAGGAGTAGGTTGACCGTGCCACTTCCCCATGTCTTCTCCATGGTCACGTAGGTAATACCATAAGGCAAAACGCCCTTACTTGAGCCGGAGAGCGTTTGCTTCTAACAGCTGAGATTTTTTACGGTGCACGTGAGAAGGAAGGTTCATTGTCTTTAGTTAGGTGGGCTCGCCAAAATTTCATCATCTCCTTCATCAGACTCTTTTAAATATCCTGATCTTCATCAAGCGTCTCTGATACTGCTACAGGTTTGTCACAGTTAATCAGTTGAGATACTTGCTCCGTCATTTTTGATGTAGCAGCAACGGCAGCATGAATTGGGGACAGCAATTGTTCGTAGTTCTGGAGCGTAACAATTAATTCATAAATTAAGGCTGTTCTCTGTTGTTCGTTGAATCTGTCACACACTGACATTAGTGTAGAGGCACATTTGTCCGGCGCTGTTGTCACGATTTTCTGCCATATCTCAGGCGTTGTCCTCACTTTTTCAGGGTCGCGGTTTTGGTGTGGGTGGTTAGGAACAAAGTCAGGGTCATACAGCATTTCCACCACTCCTATTTCCCTCAAATACTGGATACCCTTTTCAACTGTATCCCATTTTTTCATCGGAATCTTCAAACCATTTTTGATGGGATACTTTTCCTTCACGGCTGTTAACACTCGTTCCCAGAGGGAGGCAGCCTCATCCGAACATCGACTAATTCCTCTATCAATAGCTGGATCTCTGGCAATGGCACCTAGTTGGCGAGCTTCATTACCATCCAGAGACAAGCTATGGGCCCCACTGTCCCAACAGCGAACCAACCAGGAAACAAGAGTTTCATTCGGGCGCCGTGTAAACTCCTTTCTTGAACCTTGGATTTCAGTCATCTTTAGAGGCCGGCGAGTAGTAATAGAGACTTACTCATCACTCTCTTCTGCATGTCTCTTAGTTTTCCCTTTTGCCTTTCGCGATGGTGGTGGTTCTGAGGAGGGCCCCTCGCCTGGATCTTCCTCCACCTCCTCCTCCTCCTCTTCTCTTTTTCGTTCTAGACACAAAGACACTCGTTTCCATTTCTTGCCCTCCACAGGAGCAAATGGTATTGTTACTGGTGTGTCCTGTGATTGATTAGATTTGACTTGGGGATTTTCCCCTTTGGCTTGAACCTCAGCTCGGAAACTCTCTCTCTCTCCAGAATGGTATTATACAGGGCACGGTAAGCACAAGCCAAACCCCAACTAAGTTGTACCTCCTTAGATTTATGTAAGCCGCATAGTCCCTGACTCAAATACTGGCTTAGTTTCTCAGGATCCCACAGGTGTTCAAGAGTAAAATCCCATGACACTGCAGGTCCCCATGCTTCTAAGACCTTTCCTAAACTTCTCCATATTCCCTGCCAGTCATCATTCTCTAGTTTTGGAGGAGCCTCCTTATTACAAATGCGTTGGAGTACATTCAGGAGAATTCATGACACGCACACCAACATGAGTATTAATTCAGGATTCAAAAAACGTTTGACAAACCGGGAAGAAAACCCGGAGACTGGTCTGAACATAGTGTTGTTTGTAAAATTAGCTATTCCATTTGGGATGTAGTTGTTTGTGAAATTAGCCATTCCTTCTGGGATGTAAATCTCAAAATTCAAAACATACCACATCGCAAATAGGTAAAACATAGGTGTCTCCATCAGTGCCCTTAGGTAGTTATATATGAATGCAATTCCAAAACACACAAGTGTGAGATGGATTATTGGCCAGTAGGTTGTGACTAACACCATTGCTTTTAATCCTTTACCCAGCACCCCCACGATAACAAGTGGGTTCATCGGTGGTGCTTGCTAAAAAGGGGTTAATGAATTGAAGCTAAGAAGAGGAGGAAAAAAAAAAAAAGAAAAAAAAAGGCACTACCCAGACGAAGTAGTGCTCAAAGTTTACAAATATCCCAGAACACTGGCAGTACGCCTAATCTTTCAAGGTCAGGTTTTCCAGCACAGAAACCTGGACTACTGATAATGCTCCCTAACGAAGCTCTCTAAAAGCAGAGAGAAAAAGAGATTCGTTCTAAAAACTAAAAAGCAGCGAGCCCCACGTTGGGCGCCAAAAATCTGTAACAGAGTTGACCAGATCAATCTATGTCCGTGACAGGGGCGACAGGCCTCTGCCCTCCCTCCCCCCACCCCAGTCCCACAAAAAATGGGAAGGAAGGAAGGAAGGGAGGAAAAGAACAGCGGCAACAATCTATGGAGGAAAACTTATTTTACTATAATATCGGAATACAAGATAACACAATATGTACAATTTAATTGAAATTGAGATTAAAAAATCAGACAAGATGAGAGAGAGAGAGTTCCCAGGACCGAGTCAAACCTGAAAAGCTTGGAACGGCTAGGAAAGCACCCTCCAGCACCCACTGCCAGGCAGGAAGAGAGCACCCCCCCCACCCGGAAAGGCCAGATCCCGTGACTTCTGTAATGTACGGGGATAGGTACCTGGAATTGGGGCAGTGACACTTCAATGCCCCGTACACTACATGATGTTTTCATGTGGAATACTGAAACCCAAAACCAAAAAAAAACGTAGAACCATCACACCAACATGTTCTTCACATGTACTACAGGAACCTTATCTCCCTTGACAGTATGTAGGGAGCTGGCAAAACCATTGCGACTGAGAGATCCTCTTGTACTGACCAACAAGTTGGCTTTCAACAACCCACTGTATTGTTCAAATTTAAGAGAAGCTGATGCATGATAGTGAATATAGAAAATCTACTCAATGCCATGATCTTTGGCCCAAATATTTACAAAAGAATTTTTGAAATGAATCCCATTAAGTGACTCAATTTATTTTGGAGTGCCACATTGCCACAGGACTTGTTTCAAGACACCTAATAAAGTGTTTCAGGCAGTAGCACGGGGCACTTGTACAATCAATGGATACCAAAATGTTACAATTGGATAATCAATGGATATCAAAATGTTACAATATAATCAAGAGAGTTAGGCAAGGTGGACAATGATAACAAAAGAGCATAAAATGGAAGGCTTACCCTTCAGGTGAGCTCACCACAAAACAACAATAAAGACAACGTCCAGAAGAGATCCTTCCTGACTGGTAGCCAGGTCTTAAATAGGTCTAGGAGAGGTGGAGCCAGGCTCCACCCCTTCCGGCAGCAGAGGTGCATTGCCTTCACCTGTGCTCCTCTGGCTGACTCATGGCTCGCCTCAGGTGATCAATCAGAGGTTCAGGCCGTGACTCAGCAGTTGCCATACACTCTACCCCTTCACGGCATGAACCAATGATCAGGTTAACTAAAGGGTAAGCTTTCCCTAATACAGAGATTCGGTATATCGTGACGCTTATACAATTTTCTTGTGACGTGTATTGGCACAATTCAAGACGAGTGATGATTAGTGGATGTCTATATTCTTCTATGGGCCAGTGCTTGATGATGTGACTGGAGGCATGAGGTCCTGAGGTGCAGGTCCGTTCTGTGTTCCATCAGTCCCATGCAGACCATCACCGGCTGTTGAATGTGATCTGACAGCAACACTGGAACGCTTGATGGCATTTTGTTCCTTCCGGTGGTCCTGAAGGCTCACAGACTCACGGGGAGTAATACAGATGTTTCAGAGGTACCAGGAGGGGAAGGTCTGCTCTCCAGGGCAAGATGCAAGCCGTATTTCTATCCTGGGTCAACACTTCCGCCTGTACAGGGGCACGTCCTGGCCGCCTGTACCACACCTTCTGGCCAGATATCTGCGGCTGCATAACGATATCAGGCACCAAAGGAGGTGTCCTGATCTGCCACAGGGACATGATGGGGGTCCCTTTGGCAATAAAGATCGGAGTGTTGACCACAATATCAGTAGGCCATGTACCTATTACTGGAGGGACTACTGAGCCTCCCACCTCCAACAATCTCCCCCAAGGTGCAAGTAGGCCACACCACTTGGGTCCTACCTGCACCTTCCAGGGCCATTTTATTTTATGGGTACCCGGCTCTAAATTCTCAGGGGCAGGGAGCAGAAGATTATTTTTGTTACCAATCTGGGGTCTTACCTGATGATCTGTGCCCATAATTTGGATCCTAAGCGGGGTGGCCCATGTCGTCTGCAACATTCTCAGGGGACTGGGTCTGCCATCTCGAGGTCTTTCATTCGGGTCCCGCAGGGTTTCATACGGTCCTTTTCGTCCACCCCTGCAAGGACTGGGAGTCTGTCTTCAGGGCAGCCTTAAGAATACCCTTACAACGTTCGATGAGGCCCACCCCCGTTGGATTACATGGCAGGTGGAATCGCCATTCGATGTTATTTTCTTCTGCCCAGCGCTGTATCGTTGCACCAGTAGAATGAGTCCTTTGGTCGCTCTCGATGACTTGAGGTGTCCCGTAGGCAGACATCAGTTTAGTGAGTGCCTTGATGGTATATGCCCGGTTTGCTTTTGGTAATGGATAGGCCTGCAGTAGCCCACTTGCAGTGTCGACACAGGTCAGGGCGTATCTTGCCCCTTCGGAACGAGGAAGGGGCCCGATGTAAGGCCCAAAGGCCCATCGATACCCCTTTGGGATCCTTAAAATATCCCTGTCATGGTTCTATGTTTTCTTTTTTGTTTTTATTTTGGGTTTCAGTATTCCACATCAAAACATCATGTAGTGTACGGAGCATTAAAGTGTCACTGCCCCAATTCCAGGTACCTATCCCTGTACATTACAGAAGTCACGGGATCTGTCCCTTCCGGGTGGGGGGGGCGCTCTCTTGCTGCCTTGCAGTGGGTGCTGGAGGGTGCTTTCCTAGCTGTTACAAGCTTTTCAGGTTTGACTCGGTCCTGGGAACTCTCTCATCTTGTCTGATTTTTTAATCTCAATTTCAATTAAATTGTATATATTGTGTTATCTTGTATTCCGATATTATAGTAAAATAAGTTTTCCTCCATAGATTGTTGCCGCTGTTCTTTTCCTCCCTTCCTTCCTTCCTTCCCATTTTTTGTGGGACTGGGGTGGGGGGGGAGGGCAGAGGCCTGTTGCCTCTGTCATGAATGTAGATTGATCTAGTCAACTCCGTGACAAGTGGCAAGATGGCTGTCGTCACATCTCAACAGATGTGATCGACAAAATCACTGCCATGTCTCCGCCCACTAATAAGGAAGAGACACAATCGTTTCTGGGTGTAGTGGGTTTTTGGAGAATGCATGTTCCAAACTACAGCCTCATTGTAAGCCCACTTTATCAGGTGACGTGAATGAAGAATGAGTTTACATGGGGTCCTGAGCAGCAGCAGACTTTTGAACAGATTAAGTAGGAGATAGCCCATGCTGTGGCCCTGGGGTCAGTACGGATGGGACAGGATGTGAAGAACATCTTCTATACTGCTGCTGGAAAAAAAGGTCCTACTTGGAGTTTGTGGCAAAGAGCCTCAGGAGAGACCCGAGGCCGACCCCTGGGATTCTGCAGTCAGGCATACAGAGGATCTGAAGAGCGCTACACTCCAACTGAAAAGGAGATCTTCGCCGCAGACATGACATTTAACTCCTAAATACCAGTTTTCTCTGAAAATGTATGACATATTTTTCTAGATATAGCGTTTTTTTTTCCCAAATATCACAGAATCACCTAATGGCCAGAGTTGGAAGGGACCTCAAGGATCATGAAGCTCCAACCACCCTGCCACATGCAGGGCTACCAACCTCCCCATTTAATGCTAGACCAGGCTGCCCAGGGCCCCTTCCAACCTGGCCTTGAACACCTCCAGGGACAGGGTATCTACAACCTATCTGGGCAGCCTGTTCCAGTACCTCACCACTCTCATAGTAAAGAATTTCCCCCTGATATCCAGCCTTAATCTCCCTTCCCTCAACTTAAAACCATTTCCCCTCGTCCTGCAGTTATCAACCCTTTCAAAGAGTTGATTCCTCTCCTATTTATAGGCTCCCTTTAGGTCCTGAAAGGCTGCAATGTGGTCACCCCTCAGCTTTCTTTTCTCCAGGCTGAACAAGCCCAGCTCCCTCAGCCTGTCTTCGTAGGGGAGGTGCTCCAGTCCCCTGATCGTCTTTGTGGCCCTCCTCTAGACCCTCTCCAACAGCTCTCTGTCTTTCTTGTACTGGAGGCTCCACACTTGGACACAGTATTCCAGATGGGGCCTCAGAAGAGCAGAGTAGAGGGGGACAATCACCTCCCTGTCCCTGCTGGCCACCCCTCTTTTGATGGAGCCCAGGATACCATTTGCCTTCCAAGCTGCAAGGGCACACTGCTGGCTCATGTTAAGATTTTCATCTATCAAGACCCCCAGGTCCTTCTCCACAGGGCTGCTCTCAAGGACCGCTCCTTCCAGCCTGTATGGATGCCTGGGATTCCTTTGGACCAAGTGGAAAACTCTGCACTTTGCCATGCTGATCCTCATCAGGTTCACCCAGGCCCACCTTTCTAGCCTCTCGAGGTCCCTCTGAATGGCATCCCTTCCTTCAACTGTGTCGACCGCACCACTCAGCTTGGTGTCATCAGCAAACTTGCTGAGGGTGCACTCGATTCCGTCGTCGATGTCATTGATTAAGATGTTAAAGAGCAAATATACTACATTTTCTTCCAGAAATGCCAGTTTTCTCCCAAGTGTATGATATTTTGTCCCAGAAAGTATTTGTTCCCACCAAAAAAATGACATTTTCCCCCAATATATGACACTTTTTCCCAGATAGAGTGATTTCAGTCCAAAACTACGACATTTTCGCTGAGAAATATCAGTTTTCTCTCCAAAATATGACAGTTTTGCTTGCTGGAATGCCTCTTGTTCCATTCTCTCCCAGTCCCAACGTTGGCTTTGCTTTCTGAGTCAATACAAAGGCCTCAGCAGCTGCGCTAAGTGGGGTATAATTGATCACCAGTATCCCAGTACTAGTGCAGCCACCGCCCTCAAGGACCCCAGCATTCCTTACTCACTTCATCAAGCTGTTTGGAGAAGTGTGCCCCTGCCCTTTGATATGGTCCAAGGTTCTGGGCAAGGACTCCCAGGGCTATTCCTTGTTTTTTTTTTATGCGAGCTGGTAGCCCCAAAGCAGAGGGCCTTCATGAGTTCGTATTTTAGCTGAGGGAATGCCCACCTTGCCTCCCCATTTCATATAATATTTTGGCTTTATCAACAGTCCGTAGCTGTGTATCCACGGTTGGCACCATCCTGTCATTCCTGGGAACGTACGGAATTCCTTGGCAGTTTGTGGCTCAGGGGTTTGGCAGATGGCTTCTTTCCTGACAGTCCTTAGGGTTTGAACTGCAGCTGTAATTTCATATCCCAAACATGTTGCTTACTGTGGACTTACTTGTGCTTTCTGTTGAGAAACTTGATAATCATTTAAACCAAGAAATTCAGCAAACTCACAGTCCAATGCACACTGTCCTCTTTTGTTTTTTTGTGACATCCATGTACTGAAGTAAGGTTCCACCCTGGGATGGAGGAACCCAAGTCTCTGGTTCACAAGTTGACCAGCTCACAAAAATCATTGAGCTGTTCTCACAACCCTGGGTAACACTGTTCAGATTAACTGAGTCTTTTCACCCCATCTTGGGGTTTTCTTATTCAAAGGCAAATAACCTTAGGCTTCCTTTGGCCAAACCGGGCAGAAAAGGCATCCTTCAAATCCAGAAGGTAAACTCCACCTACTTATTCCTTAATTTGGTTAATAAAGTGTACGGATTTTTCACCACTGAGTGTATGCATTCTACTATTCTATTACTTGCCCTCAAATCTTGTACCAAAAAATAGCACTTGCTTTCCAACTTTTTTTTTTGTTGTTGTTGGCAGGTTTGGAGTATTGTATTGAGATTCATATTCAATTAGTAATCCAAATTATCCCAAAATTATCTATTATTTCTTTTATCCGCCTACAGTCACATATCCTCAAAGGGCACTGCTTTACCCTTACTGGGCTAGCTCTTGCTTTTAACTTAACTTCTATTTAGGACTGCATTTTTGGCTCTGCCAGGTATCCCCGATACCCACACTCCTAAGAGTATCTTACTCAAGATTTCTGTAACTTCTGGGGCTACAACCTTGTTTTTCCCAGTTTGTGTTAAAGGCAGACTTACAATTCTCAATCAGTTAATATTGTTTGATCCTTAGCTCCAGTTTTATTTAATTTCTTGCTAGAGTGATCTGACATGTACAAGATTTTATGTATTCCTACTTGTTTTCTCAGCCTATATTTAATTGATCCAAAAAAGTAAGCCTTTTCTTATTGGGCATTAGCTCCTACTGCTGTTACAAAATCACCTACAGGTGTTAAGAGGCACCCGTATCCACCAAAAGATAAACCTCTTTATCCTGCTCTCCTAGCTGTAATTTAACCAGTGGATCTGCAAGGGTAAACTTCCCAAATTCCCTTCCTTCATCTTTGCCTTCCTCAGCCTGTGTCCTTCCCAAACTTTTCACTTTCCAAACTCTCATCATTACATAAACTACTAACATCATATTTCAGTTTTACCTCCTCCTCTCCAGAGGCTTCCAGTGCTAACACTGGGATTTCATGTTTCCTAGATCTCTGCAGAGGCTGTTCTCACTTCCAGTGCCCTGTCCTCTCTGCCTCCCCCTTGGCAAGTACTGTTGTTTACAGCAGCAGTCTCCATCTGCAGCACACTCTCTCACACCAAGTTCCACTTGCGGGGGAACGGTGCGGGGGGGTTGCTCTCATGCCAGCACAGATAAACTCACTTTCTCTTTAACCCTTTTTCCTTTGTACATTATTCCACTATTCATACCCTAAGTTACACTTCCACATACCCTCAATTCTATTTCTGTATACCATTAACAATTAGCTTTCTTATACCATCAAAACAGTTTGTCCCCTTCCTTTCAAAATCCACGAACCAAACCATACAGTTCTTCAACTTCCACAAACACCCAGCACTTGGTCTCTCATGATTAGGGTACTCAATTATAAAACTGGTCCCATTATTCCATTTATGTTCTGGTTTCTTATTCAATATTCCCCCTCTGGCTCACCAGCAATGTTTTTCCAGTGAGCCAAAATAAAATGCAGGGGGTCTTCTCGGTATCACTTTAGACACCCCTTGTTCCATAACAGCCTCATAGGTAATACTTTCATGACATAAACATTTAACAACAACAAAGACAGAGACAATAATCAGTACAATTTATCCTCAGGATCCTTCCTCTCTCTGCCTCCCTCCAGGGTGCAACCTTCCCTCTGTATTCCTTTACTATGATCTATAGCATATGTATTTCCATCATCATCCCAATCTCATTTCATTTAAATGGACAAAATACGTACGTATGAACAAATAACACAGAGAACAAAACAACTTTTGCTTCATCTGTCTCTGGCCGCCTCCCTCACGGGAGAACAAAACAGTGGATCAGGACTCTGCTCTCGCTCCATAGCTCAGCTATGTCTCACTCTCACCACACTCATACAATACCAGCTTAGTAAAAACATACGTTCAAAATTTCTTAGTTCATAGTTCTAATTTCCTCAGAGAATATCCCAAATATTCTGATGGTATTAATTCAGATACACTGTACCGAATATTTACAACAGATGGTAATAGCAATTATATAACCTACAACTCCTGTTTTCACAACCAGGAGAACCCAGATAACCCTTTGACAAGATACCCACTATATCCTGTCCCCTTACCCTGCGTACAACTTACAAGGTTCGTTTGTGGGTGCTCCCCCCAAGGAGCTGCTCACCAGAGCCTGCCCACCCCAGCTGGCAACCTACCAAACCTGTGAGCTTACTTCCCAGGGGCAGCAGCAAGGCTATACCCCACGTAGGATGTCTCCATATGGCTTACAAGTCCCTTCATTCCATACACATACCTGGTCCACCGATGGATGGTCCTTGTCTGCTCCTGCAGTGATCGGATGAGGAAAAGGAGTCCTTCCGAGAAATCTCAGGGCGCACCTAAGGTGTCTCTCTTCTCCGAGCAGAGGGTGCCCCATCTGGGTCGCCAAATTGACGTGTGGAATCAAACTCTGTAACCCAAGTAAGATTACAAAGCAGGTATGGTTTATTCAGTGCTGCGCAGACACCTAGGTGCAAGGGGGATAGATCCGCCTAACTTGCACATCGTCTAGAAAAATCGTGCTACAGATATAGGCGAAACTAATACATAATCAATAGTTTTCCTGGAAGTCGGATACATATTCATTACACCCCGAGAGTTCACTAGCATGCAGACCTTCCCCTCTTGTGTGTGCGTAGTGGGTCGTGGGATGAAGATTTGTTGTTTTCCTCGCGAAGGCTTCTGACCGTTTTCACTGTAAACTCCTGGCCTTTTGGGGGGGCATCCCCCCAAAACAGTTTCTTCTTGCCCTGTGGACCCCCAGGAGGGGAGTACACTCAGGAGGGGAGTAAACTCTTCAAAAGGGCTGATAACAGCAGGACTAGGGGAAATGGATCCAAGTTGAAGGAGGGAAGATTTAGGTTGGATGTTAGGGGGAAGTTCTTTACAAGGAGAGTGGTTAGGCCCTGGAACGGGCTGCCCAGGGAGGCTGTGGATGCCCCGTCCTTGGATGTGTTTAAGGCCAGGTTGGACGGGGTCCTGGGCAACCTGATCTGAATGTGTATGTTTGGTGGCCCTGCTAGGCAGGGGGGTTGGAACTACATGATCCTTGAGGTCCCTTCCAACCCGGGTGATTCTGTGATTCTGTGTGGACATCTAATCACCTCCCTGCCAAATGTCCTCGGGCTATTCTCAAACCCTTATCTTTATGGCCTTCATCACCCTCACTATCCCAGACGCAGTGTCTGCCATCCCTTATTTTCTAACAATCTCTACATTCCTGCTTCTATAAACTATCTCTAACTATTCCCCTTCACCTCCCTTATTCTCAATCACTGTGAAGCCTTCTTGCCTTTTTTCTTTCACTTGTGGGGCCTGTCTCACCTTTCATCTCCAGCAAGATTTAATTCTATTTATATTTCATTCTACCTATTTTTAGTAACCAAACATTTCTTTCCTGCTCTTGGTGATCGTATTGCTCAATAGCATAATGTACTGAAGTTGTAGGCTGGGCATCTAAGCTGTATGAACCATCTGTTCACAATTCAGTTCCAGTAACAGACACCATAAAGGAGGCAATATCAACTTTCAAAAAAACTAATTTTAATAAAAACAACAACAAAAAAAATTGCTGATCATTAACAAGTTTATAAAACAGTGATTTAGTTACATAAATTGATATCAGTGTATCAAATCTTAATTACTTTCAACTTCGTGACAGTGTTTACATGGCTGATGAAGTACAACCTTTTAACCTATTATAATAAATAAATAAAATGGAGAACATGAAATAGTTTTTCTAAACAGAAATACCTACAAACATAACTCTAGCATGTTCTCTAATGAAGGGAACAAGTAACACTGGACACCTTTTGCACCAAAACATAAAATCTGCTTTAAAAACCACAAGGATAGAGAACCATCAGCTGGAGTGAAGTCACTGTATTGTAACCAAAGTTGGTATTTAATAATATAATGAACGGTTTGGTAGTTAGATCTCCAGTTTGGTTATTTTAAAGCATTAAGACAAGGCAAGATAGAAGGCTGCTTTTGTTTGAGTAATTCTAGAGAAAATAAAATATATTTAAAGAAACCCTGAAAAGTAGAACAGTCATACCTACTCAACTTTCTGTTCCTCACAAAGTCAAAATACTTATGCAGAATATGTATGTATATATATATAATATATATGTTGTTTGTGCACAAATGTTAGATTATTAGTAGCTGACTGCAAAGGCTACAAATCTTGTCAGCCATTTTGGAAAACATTTTGTTTTGTGTCAAAATTCTTTTTCCAGGCTAGGAAGCAAGAATCTTGATTCTGGCATACTGAATTCTTAATGCCAAGCCTTGCTGCCCTGGCTGTGTATTTTTTGTTGTCCCTCTTTACTATGGTGCCTGTTAGAAGCATGTGTGTATATATATATATGTATACAGGAGTTGTGTAATTATAAATATATAAAAATCTTCCCCCAGTAGGTATCAGTCTAACCATGGAATCTAAAAGGTGGTTCTGCATAGATGCCCAACATACAGTTCACCACCTGAGCCAACCCTGCAGCAAGGCGCACTTTCATCCATCTGATAGATATTTTTTCGTTTGAAACCAAGCTACTGCATCTTCAAGTATTCTGCATTACACAGATTTTTAAAATATAAATTAATGTTATATTTTTCAATATTCAGACATATACTATAATATATATAAGTATAATAAATGCTCTCATTCTTCTTCTATTTTTTTTTTTAATAAATCCCTGAGAATGTATGTTGACAGTAGCTAAGTTTCCACATGCATAAGCATTGTTTGTCATGCTTCAGGATGAACAGCACTGCAAAGCCATGTGGTCAGCCTTAACTATTAGTATTTCACTTATTGGTTTGTTTAAATATGCTGAATGTAAGGATGAGTTACAAAGGAATAAAGCTGAATCCATTTGAGGTATTTATCACAGGATGGAGATATTGTTTTGTTTTGTTTTGTTTTGTTTTGTTTTAAAGCCATTGCAATATATGCTTGGTTTTGAGGCTGCGCATGTATACAGAGAGGAGAGCGATATGGGCTCTTGCCACTTGACAACATATACTCAGTGTAAACCAAACCTTTTTTAACAGAAAAAAGGAGAAAAGTAAACACGAACTTTCACAACATGACAATTTAGTTTGCAAACTCAGTACAACTATACACATATAATACCAGTGTGGCTCTTTTTCTTTAAGTTAAAAAGGCAAGCTCAAGTAGAAACAAATCGTCCCTTCCCTCCCCACACTTTCATCAACCAAACCGCTCACGAACCAACATCATCAATTTCTTTTTGCCTTTATAGATTTGTTTTAGGTTGTCAATAAACTGTGTAAACTGGATCTGTCCATCATGAGACATTAAGAAGGTCTCTCGGGCCTTGCTGAGGAATTCTATAAACTCACCATAGTGTCGAGGGCTGATGTGAGTGAGACGCGAATGAGTTGTATTAATGTAGGCTCCAATTGTGGCATCCAAGAGTTGCCTTAAAGGGGCTTTGTCCAGTGACATGAGCTTAACAGAGTTCCTCCTTCCCTGAAGTCCCACCATGCCAGGAGTGGTCAAAGTACACCTACGCAAAATGTCTGACAGTACTGTTGCACATTTGACACTTTTGACTACCAGAGGTATTATAGCTGCTAGCTCATTTTTCCCAAGGGAGTGGCTGAGTGCACATGCCCACAAAACATCATTAATAGCAGGGTGTGTGTCCTGATTGTAACTCAGGTTGAGATGTGTCATGGCCAGAGTGGCCAACTTGTAGGCCCGTGTGGGGTAACCACGGTGCTCCATGTATCGTGCTACAGTAAAAAGCTGCGAGTAGCTCATGCCGGTTGTAGCAGCATCTAGAACGATTTGGTAAGCAGTCTCAAAAGCTATGCGCTCTTTTTCACATAAAGTCAGTGCAGAGAGGGCACAGTTTTGAGGATCCTTCATGGCACACTGTAGAGCAAGCGTCCTAGCACTGCCGGCCAGCTTCTCCTGCTGAAGGCAGTCCAGATGCAGATGGACAATTGTACTATTGGACATCACTGTTGTAGCAACAATACTAGTGGCTTCCGTTGGAGTGAAAAGTGTAAACCAGTTTTGCATGATGCTATCTAGTGCATGAACACCTGGGAGAGAAAAAAAAGAATTAGCCATAACTGATAAAATCAGGCAGATACAGATGTTCAAAAAGAGAACCAGTTACCAGTTAACAGATAACATGGATAAAAAAGGATATTAAAACAAAAGATACTAAATCACTGAAATGCAGAGAAAAACAAAAAAGCCTGCAAAATAAGCTTTAATCTGCTGGTGTAACAACTGAGCGGTTTTATGTGTTATTTAAAACCATTTGAATAACAATTTCTGGCTCATTTGGTCTCTATTACTAAAAAGCAGCTCTTATAATGAACACGTCTTAAAAAGAAATTTTAAATTCTTTTCTCAGTGCGCATTTCAAAATAGAGCACATGCACAAAAGAACAAGAAAACATGCTAAATAGATCACTTAATAGAACACTGCATTTAATACCAAGCACGTCTTAAATAAAAAATCTTAATACCTGTAACAACTTTTCAGATGTATCTTGTATCACATTCATATGCAACAGAACATCATGCTCTTATTAGAGAAGTACACGCTACTGGCTTTTATCTGAAATTGATATTTTCCTTATTTCTGGTGTGAATAGTTCATTCCAGGGGGCCCCACTGTGCAATACAAGGAGTGAGACCCCAGTACACAGCCCAAGTATCTGTGCAGATATTCAGGATATTGTCACCGGTTTCCTTAGTTAAAACCATCCACGTGGCTTGCAGTTCTGCCCATTGGCTACTCTGACCATCCCCCTCTTCAAACTAGATTGTTTCAGTGGAGGAATGGTATGTCAGTGCTCTCCACTTGCTCGGGTTACCCTTGCTGGACCCATCTGTATTCTAGGCATCTTCAGGAATGGGATACTTCCCTTCCTGAATGGGACACTTCTCTAGTGGAATGTCCATTTTCTCCTCTGGCACATCACCGTGATAAGTTACAGGGCCTAGGATCTTCCAGAGCTCTTATTTCAGCGGTGATATAGACAGACTACTCCTCTGGATGAGATAGGCAACCCATTATGCCACTGTCTGTGCTTGGGCCACCCCTGTCTTAGGAAGGTGAGTCAGATATCTCACCCAGCCCTGAATTGGCAAGGTGGTCTTCACTATGACTTCAGCTTTTTGGGTTATTGGATCTACCACTCGTATTGCGGAGTAGGCAGCCAATAACTGTTTTTCAGTCATACTGCAGCTTTCTTCTGCTCTGTGACAAACCTGAGACCAGAACCCAACCGGGCTTTGAACAGAATTTTGTCACCCTCATAGACTCCAGAGGAACACATCCTGAGTTACATGAACACCTAGTTCAGCTGGAAGGGTGGGATCCAGTATACCCAGTGCCTGGGACTGTTTAACAGCTAGTTTTGCTTGCTGGAATGCCTCTTGTTCCATTCTCCCCCAGTCCCACCTTTGGCTTTGCTTTGTGAGTGGATACAAGGGCCTCAGCAGCTGCACTTAGTGGGGTATAATGGAATGCCATTATCCCAATATACCCAAAAATTCTTGCAGCAGCCTTGGTGCCGTAGGGACTAGGAACACCTGAAACTTGTATATTATTTCACTGGATAGTACTCTGGTCTTTCCTGACCAAACTATACCCAGGAATTTCACCTACAATCTTGGTCTTTGTACCTTCTGTGGGTTTATAGTCCACCCTTTCTCTTGTAAATGAGTAGTCAATGAATCTACAGCCTATCCTAATGACTCCACTGAGTCAGACGTCAACTGACATCATCAATATAGTGGAACAGTTTGATGATATTAGGATTATTCCACTTTGCCAGATCACAAGCCATAATTGTCATAAGTTAGATGACAATTTGTTGCTGAATGCACGTACCCTTGTTACTGGACTGGAAAGGTCCACTGTCTGCCTCCCCACTTATAGGCAAACAGGTTTTGTGAGTCTGCATGAATGGGAATACTGAATAAGGCATTTGCCAAGTCTAGGACTCAGTGGTAGGTTTCTACCTCCCTACTCAATGTGTCCATCAGGGAAGCAATATTGGGTAGGGCTGCATGAATGGGGGGCGTGACCTTATTTAATTCTCACTAATCCACTGTCATTCTCAGTGGATTACACTCTCCTTCTGCATGACTCAGTAAGGACCTGCTGGGCAAACTGAGGGCAAAGAAATGTGCACACAAGCTCTGGAAACAAGGGTGTGCCATCTGGGAAGAATACAGGGATGCCGTCCAGACTCCTCCTTTGGTAAACGATAAATAAATTAAATAAAATGGAGAACATGAAATAGTTTTTCTAAACAGAAATACCTACCAGACATACCTCTAGCATGTTCTGTGATTCTTTGATTCTCCATGTGCCATATGACTTTCGCACTGGCCATATGGGGAAATTATATGGGCTATGTACAGGTCTTATGATCCCTATTTTTCTAGTTCCTGCACCAGTGCAGGTATTTCCTCTTGCCCCCCCCCCCAGGGGTCTACAGTGTTTAGTATTAGTAATCCAGTGCAGATTTGGCAAGAAAATAGCTGCATGTTATGCACGGCCTCTTAATATCACCTGCACTGCCTGGATACTAATACCTCTCTCTCTCAGTCTGAACTCTCTTATGGTTGTCTAGAGAGTCAGACCCCATAGTATATCTATGCCCAGTATATCCTCTAGGACTGGGGCAATAGATACCTTATACTCCCAGGGTGGGATGTGCCCAACCCCCAACTTCAACCATGTCTAGGTTACGGGGATGGTCTGTCCCACAAACCCACCAGTCACCACCCTATTTCCCTGGAATTTGGCTGGAACACCATAAATAACCTGTTTCTGCGCCTGTGTCAACTAGTGCCATAACTCATTGTATATTCTTTCAGGAGCAAAAAAGAGCAAAAAAGAGTCAGTTTGACACAGTGCCTCCGGCCACATCTGGGAGCTTGAGGTGCAGGGGGGCTGGCATCCCCGGTCATGCAAGTAACTGTACAAATGCTAATTCTTTTTCCTCAGGTCGCTCAGATGCAGTGGCTGGGGTCACTTGAGGAGGCTTTTTCCTTTTATTGGGAACTAGGAAATCATCTAGCTACCATGTTCTTGTTGGTACCTTTTGAATAATTCTCATTCCTGCTTTTTTGGATGTATTTTGAGGCTTTTGATTTTCCTCCAGCTGCCTCCAGAGCTGGAGGAGGACATAATTGGGCTGGAAATCAATTTTAGCAAATTGAACCTCAGCCCAGATTAAGTCATTTAACATTTGCTTTTATGATACCCATATGGGTCCTGATTGAGTAGTCCGTGGGGCGGATCTCCTGGTTTTAGTTACGAGGAGGACCTCAGCCCCTTCCAACATTTGGATATTGTACCTGGTATGAAGGTACTCTGTCTCTCTCAGATCAGCCATCAATTGGGCAGCCTGTTGGATGATGGCCTCTTAGGCCACTAAGGGGTTCAGTACGGACACCAGTGTGCCATACCGGTGGGGAGGAGCTTGTTCTAATATGAGGTCCCTCATCCCCATCGAACTTAACTAAATTGGGACTCTGGAATGCATCATCATAAATTGCCTCTTTCTTTCCCAGTTCTCTAATATAAATTTGAAGTTCCTCCATCGAGGTCCATAGACCAGCATTTATCAGAACATCACTTTTGTTTGGCCATGTGATTCTACATACTGCCATTATCCATTGTATTACAGAATGGTTTTTGTCATTACGTATGACAGTGGCATGGAGCTTTTGTCTGAGAGCCGAATGTGTGGTAATGGATTCAAGTTTAGAAATATCGGGCTCATTAATTACCACACTTTCAGCCCCCATGTCCCATAATCTCAACAGCCAAGCTGGTATGGTCTCTCGTGGTCCTTGCTTAAATTGTTGTAACAGATCCATGAGTTCAAGCAGCTGTATACAGTCACGCTGTTACATGTAATGAGGTATGTGCAGGGGGCCACTCTTTGGGTGCCAACCCTGCTGGTCTGTCTTTGATTTTCTTTGTTTTCTGAGTTATTACTGGCCTTTTTTTCAAGAGGATCTGAGGTTCCTCTAGTTGGCTTTTAGTCTGCTTGGCCTTCTTTTTGTTCTTGGGTTCAACTAGGATCCAAAGATCCTGTTGATCCAAGTCCTTTTCCTGTTCTAGTGACACAGGTCTCTATTTCCAAAGGGGAAGTTCCATTTGAAGGTGGGGAAGTTTGCCCTGTCAAAGACGTAATTTTATCCTCTAGTTGTCTCATGTGAGCTTTCAAAAGCTCGTTTTTAACTTCTAATTCTTCCTCCAATAGTGAGAAGCAGGAGCCATACCACAACAGATGCTGTTACTATTTTTTCCTCAGTTGTAAAAATTTCTGTCCTAATTTATTCAGGAAATGGTCTATTTTTGATGGGGATTTAATAACGGGACCATTGTCCCTCATAGGCCCCCATTCTTCAATAATCCAACCAGCACTCAGCCACGGGTAACCCAGGAATCCCAGGGTTTCCCCCAGGAGTTCCTCTCTCAGTGTATTCAGGGTCCCACTAACCTTACAACACATAACTTCTTTTAAAGTAATCCATTGTAAATAAGTACCTGGCTGGCTCACCAAGTATAACACTACAATGTGTGGGAAAACAACAATAACAGCAGGGTAGCAGAGATTCAGGCTGTAGTAAGTGAGAATCAGCTTAATCACAACAGCCATGAGCAAAAAAAAAAAAAAAAAAAACAAAAAAAAAAAAGCTGCTCAACTTCAGAATGCCACAGATAGACTAGAATCTCCAGAAAGATACCTTTACCTCCACTTTCAACCCTTAAATGAGATCTGGGAGGGTGTGGATCCTGGCTCCATTTCTTCCAGTCACTCAGGTGCATTGCTTACACCTGAGCTCCCCTGGGTTGGCCCTGCCTTCCCACCAGGTGCTCAATGGCTGTTTCAGGCTGTGAGATAGCATTTCTGCCACATATAGTTTTATTATGATATATAAACTAATTTAAAGCAGTATTAAAAACAATATTTTATTATTATTTTATTTATTATTAGTTATTAATTCATTATTAATTTGTTATTATTTTTAATTACAATTGAGGGCTACAAGCTTTTTAGAAGGGATAGGCAAGGTAGGAGAGGCAGAGGAGCTGCCCTCTGTTAAGAAGTGGATAGACTATGAATAGCTGCCTCTGAGAAACGGTCAAAATGGGTTGAGAGCTTGTGGGTTTAAAATTAGGGACCAGGGGATCAGTTTAATAAAGGAAATCTAGTGATCGGGAACTACTACTGGCTGTCTGATCAAGGGGAGACTGTTGACAAGGCCTTCTTTCTTCAGCTACAAGATGCCTCATACTCACAGGTTCTCATCCTGATTGGGAATTTCAACTACCTGGATATCTACTGAGAAAACATGGTGACTTGCTAGCAATACAGGAGACTCCTAGAATCCATTGAGGATAATTTCCTGATCCAGATATTGGACATACCAAAAAGAGGGGAACAATTGCTGGACCTGATGCAAACCAGTGCAGAGGAAGTCATTGAAGAGGTTAAGATTGGGGCAAGCTGGTCTGTAGCAATCATGTTCTGGTGGAGTTCATGATCTCAAAGAACATCGTAGTGTTGATCTGCCTGAGGGTAGGGAGGCCCTTCAGAGGGATCTAGATAAGCTGGATCGCTGGGATGAGGTTCAACAAGGCCAAGTGCCAGGTCCTGCGCTTTGGGCACAACAACCCCATGCAGTGCTACAGGCTTGAGGGAGAGTGGCTGGATGACTGTGAATAGGAAAAGGACTTGGGGGTGTTGTTTGAAGCTTGGCTGAACATGGGCTGACAGTGTGCCCAGGTAGCCAAGAGGGCCAATGGCATCCTGGCCTGCATTAGAAATAGTGTGGCCAGTGGGAGCAGGGAGGTGATCATCCCCCTCTACTCAGCACTGGTGAGGCTGCACCTTGAGTACTGTGTTCGGTTTTGGGCCCCTCACTAGAAGAAAGACATTGAAGCCCTGGAATGTGTCCAGAGAAGGGCAACAAAACTGGTGAGGGGTCTGGAGCACAAGTCTTATGAGGAACGGCTGAGGGAGCTGGGATTGTTCAGTCTGGAGAAGAGGAGGCTCAGGGGAGACCTCATTGCACTCTACAACCTCCTGAAGGGAGGTTGTGGTGAAGAGGGATTTGGCCTCTTCTCCCAGGCAACAAACAGGACCAGAGGAAATGGCCACAAGTTGTACCAGAGGAGGTTTAGGTTAGACATAAGGAAAAACTATTTATCTCAGAGAGTGGTCAGGCACTGGAATGGCCTACCCATCTCCCTTATGAGGAAAGGCTGAGAGACCTGGAACTGTTCAGCCTGGAGAAGACTGAGAGGAGATCTTATCAATGCTTATAAATATCTAAAGGGCAGATGTCAAGAGGATGGAGCCTGAATCATTTCTGTGGTGCACAGTGACAGGACAAGGAGCAACAGACACAAACTGAAACACTGTAAGATCCTTCTGAACATGAGAAAAAAATTCTTTACTTTGAGGGTGACAGAGCACTGGAACAATCTGCCCAGAGATGTTGTGGAGTCTCCTTCTCTAGAGGTATTCAAAACCTGCCTGGATGCTTTAATGTGTAACCTACTCTAGGGAACCTGCTTTAGCAGGGTGGTTAGACTAGATGATCTCCAGATGTCCTTTCAAACCCCTATGATTCTGGGATTCTATGAAAGAAAGAAAGGAAGCATGCTTTCCAGAAGTATCTCTAGTGATGAATAAAATTTGATTAAAATTTTCCCTTATCATCATGGTATTTAAATAGTCCTCGCTATCACAGCTGTTGATTATTTTATTACTTTAAATAGCTACATAGTTTTTAATGCCCTTATTTTCACTTCTAAATGTTTTATTCTTATCTTGCAGATGGTAAGCTGGAATACAGAAGCTAAAGGTATATCTTATCAAGACACAGGAAACCTATGGCAAAGCACAGAAGTGAACAGAATGTCCTGCTGAGTACACTTCTCCTTCTCCTGTGAGAATCAAGTGTTGTTTCTGCTTTAGAATTGTATAATATTATTTTTATTTTATGATCTCCGCTATCATA
>NW_024884631.1:49418-82859 GCF_019232065.1 Centrocercus urophasianus
TTTATCAGAGATACCATCCTGACAAAATTACTTGGATATTTCCAACACTCCCCACTGCTGTCCTCTAAGTTTGAGGCTGTTTCTGTTTCCATTTTTTTTTTTTTTTTTTTTTTTTTTTTTAACCTTGTGTGGTTAAATGATGGATACAGTACTATTTGGTTTGCTTTTCAGTATGGAGGAGAGGCCTGCACAATGTCATAGACACATAACAAAGATGTACAAGTGCTGCTCCGAAAGTAATGCCTCCCATTTTATTATGTTGGCACATGACAGAAGCAGATACTGGCAGTATGATAGTAGGGGTTGAACCTTCCCACCAATATTCCATTAAATTTTGTTGCTGTGCAACAGAGAGCCAGTCTGACAAAATGGTGTCTGATATAGAAGTGCATATGAAGCAAAGGTATGTAACTGAATTCCTCCATGCAGAAAAAATTGCACCCCTTGACATTCGTTGACGCTTGCTGAACAGACCAAACGTGAGATGTTACCACAGTGGGGCAAGGGGTGGTATGTTTCAGCAGTGGTGACAGTGGGTCACCCCTGCTGGTGCAGGTTTTTATGAGCTTGGCATACAGGGTCTTGTTCACTGCTGGTGAAAATGCAAAGCTAATGGTGGTGCCTAAGTTGAAAAATAACATTTTGTAGCTGAGAATTTGCTCTATCAAATAGAATTATGCTCTTTGTGTCTGTTGTAGTTTCCATATAAAAATATAGGAGACATTACTTTTGGAGCAATGGGGATATTGCATTTTAAACTTGGATTTATTCAGGGGATTTAAAAAAAAAAACAATAATAATTTCTTCATTAGATACTCCCACTGTGGGGGAAGCATTCTCAGCATTTTATTCACCTGTTTTCTGGTTTCTCTCACACACAGCTGATCAGATAGCTATCTCACCTTCACCTTAAACCTGGCCATTCAGAGCAAGTAAATTGTAGCACAGCGTGACAACTCATAACAAGAAGCCTTTTATCTGCTGCAGCCTCAAACCCAGACAATATGGAGGAGAGAAGGGGAAATCTGGGATATTTCTCAGGTAATGCATCCCTCTACCCTTTGGGGAAGGAATTCCCACTGCATTACTCAACTATTGTCTCACTTGTCCTGGGCCTATTCTGTCATGTACTCAAGTAAACTACTCACCATTGCCATAATTAACATCTTCTATATGAAGGAATGTTATAGATCAACAGAAACTGGGATACATTTGTAGATCCTAGGTATTGATAAGTAAGATCAAATCATCTAAGCTTAACTGAAAAGGCAGGAGCCCTCAAGAATCTCAAGTATCTCAGAACATACCTAGTTCTGTTGCACACATTACCAACCACCTCACCATTTCCCGCCGTCGCCAATTCAGTGTTGACAACGTCATCCGCATCACCTATTAAAACAACATAAACAAAATATAAATAAGTTCTATTGCTAAATCAAGGCAATATACCAACAATTAGGGATTTAATTTAATCAGATATTCTGGGGTTCAAAATGGTAGCTCTTTCCCTCTCCACTCTGCTTCCTCTTTTCAGCTGATATGTCAAAAGTTGAAAAACACTGCTCAGCTAACTTAGAAGAGTATATTCCAACTGTAGGTTCTTCAAGGATAAAGGAGAGACTGTTTTATTGGAAGAAAAACAAACAAACAAAAAAAACAACAACAAAACCAACAGAAACAAAGCCTAACCAATCACTAACAATTTCTCTACCTGGACAGAGTCCCTGCAAAGAAGTTCATCGTGAAACCATCAGGATCTCAGAAAAATGAGTTTTTAAAGCTTTGAGTGTAGTGTACATATTTTAGATCACTTGCAGTTAATGCCTATAATGTTTATCGAAATGTGGGCAAATGTGTGTCATGGTTTTATGATTTTAGCTATAGGTATTCCACATCACATCATGTCAGAAGAGAACTACATACCCCAGAGGACTTTGCATTCAGACAAGATAAGACCCACAAGTCAGGAGACTCACTCTCTCTCTCACTCACTGCCTAGCAGTGTGTGGGTGTGCGCCCCAGCCATTTTGCCTTCAGAGTAAAATTTGTTTGGTTTCAGACACTCTCTTTTTACTTATTAGTCTCAATTCCAATTATATTGTATTATATTGTGTTATCTTGCATTCCGATATCATATTTAGTAAAATTAACTTTCCTCCTCAGATAATTGCTGCTGTTCTGTCTTTGGGCCCAGATCCTATCTCCCTACCTTCCCCCTCTCCCTTCCCTTTTTTTGGGCTGGGGAGCCTACAGGCCTGCTGCCCCCTGTCACGGATACAAATTGATCTAGATAACTCCATGACAATATGTTTGTTCAGAACGAAAATGCTGCACAGAACTTGCATGGAAAGCTTGCTTCAGCTAACTGGACAGACACCACAGACATCTAGGTAAGAAAAGCAAGTAGTTTTCTTCTTACAGTATCAGTGATCATGACATTACTATTTGTAGCAATGAAATAAAAAACATAAGTGAAATATAAAGCTGTCAGTGATTAACTATACATATCAAAGTCATAAAATGCACTCACAAAACAGATTGGAGTCAGTAGCACTTGTAAGAGGGTGTTGTCGGCAACTGCGAGACCCCCCCCCCCCCCACGGGATGTGACGCGATAGGCCCTCTCCCTGCTCTATGATTGATGTGTGGCACGTGCCCTTAGGGGTGTAGACGAAGCACATAAGTTATATAAGCTAGAGTTCACGTGTAATAAAGGCCATTTTGCTGTTCATCATATTGGTGTGTACGTGCAGTCATTTGGTCCTGGCCTGGTTTTAGGTCAGTACCGTAGGAGGCAATGCAACATTGGTGCTCCGTGTGAAGAACCAGTGAGGAACCCACTTGTGAGGATCCCCCTTGCATGAGAAGCCAACTTGCGTTGAAGTCTCCTGCGAGCCTGCGGAATTTCCAATGCTGTAATGAGGTAATTACGGGCTGGCCGTAGAAGACTGTGGTGTTACGGTATTCGCCTAAGGGCGTGCCTGCAGCAGCTGGCTGCTGTGGAAGTTCGAGGGTGGGGATAGCATGTGGTTAGTGGCAGGTTGCTCTTGAATTGGGACATCAGTGCCGTGCTGGTGATGGATCAAGTTATTAAGTTGGTCCTTCAGTTCTGTAAGGACTATCACAGCAGCAATGCCCCTTCTAAGAAGGACATTTCCGCTGTACTTATTCACCTGGAAAAGGAGTGGAATCTTCCCTCCCCTCAGGACATTTTACTTCCTGATAAATGGGATCAGTTTACTTCCACGCTTGTGCAACGAGCGATGGGGGAACAAAAAGCGGCGGAGCTAAAAATCTGGGGGTTAATTCTTGGGGCTCTTAAAGCCGCTAGAGAAGAAGATAGAATTCCTGAGGCTGCGCGTGTTATGATGGGTTTGGAATTTACTAACACCGTGAGAAATGGCGCGGGGAGCGTACTTTCTTGCAGGACCCCTGAAGAAGAGAACACCGCAAATATGTCTTCAACTATGGCGACTAACATCTCATCCACACCTTCGGCACCCCCCTTTGCTCCCCCCTCGGCTCCAGCTTTGCATAAACAAGTAGAAGAAGACTGCGCTAAACTGTCTGCACTTTTATCTTGCAAAACGGCTCAAGTGCAGGAATCCAAGGTCGTTGAAACTCCCCAGCCATATCCACGGCAACCGCTGTATCCTTCTCTGTGTAATCTAACACCACCTGCGGGGGCAGGGGGAGAAGTGAGCTGGGATGGGACACTTGCTGTCTCCTCTCAGGAGGTGGAATGCAGTAATACCCAGGGGGGTGGGGACTGCGGGAAAGGCCTGGGTACGGATTGGTCAAAAGTTAGAGAGGTGGTAGAAAAAAAAAGAGGGAGAAAGGGAAGCGATGTAACTTACAGGCACTCAGATGATAGTGTCCGGCCAGCACTGTTCATTCTGATCGCACCTGAAGGAGTAGGTAGCGTCTGGCCAGCGCCCTCTGCTCAGGTTGCACCCGTAGGAGAAAGACAAAATGACGAGAGTTTCCAGACCAACTCCCTACCACTCTACCAGGACCCACTGATTCGACCCACATATCCTTTTACAAGATTGAGTGTGCATGCAACCAATCAGAAGCCTCTACAACAGTCAGTGCATGATCAAAGGGAGATGTGTCTGAGGGGAGGGCTGTGGAGCCCGCAGCTTCCAGCTGTGACTGAAAAGGATAGCGAAAGGAGAGAGGTGAATTTGCATTTAGGAGTTAAGAGAGATGCACTAACAGATTGTGGGAAGTTTAGATCTAGCCTGATAGAGGAAGGAAAAGTACTAGAGATCTTCCTGATAGTAGGGAACGGTAACAGAGGCCCAGAAGGGGTACCCCTCGATTCGAAAGACATCACACACCTGATAGATTGTGCAGAGAAACTGGGATTGAAATCACTCCTTGCTTTAAATGCATTAGAAGTCCTGACAGCATCAGGTCTTCTCTTTCCTCATGATACAATGAATCTGATGTTCATGGTGCTTAAGCCAATCCAGTATACATTTTGGGCATCAGAATGGGTTCCCTTCAGGGACAGGTGGCCAGATTGAGGCCTGGAGAACAAGCAGCAAGGATTTGCTTGTGAGAGCAATGCTCTCAAGGCTTGAGACATCTGCCTTGATATTGAATAAATGTTTGTCATTTTGAGGTACATTCCAACAGGTACCTGAGACAATGTTGGTATACACTGGGAAAGGTTATGTTTGGATAAGGATCCTTTGTAATTTCATACTCATAGATAGTGCCACTGGAGCTATCAGCAATCACTCTAATCAGTAATCTCTAATCTCTCTGTCTATATCTTTACCAGTATTGTAGGATGTGGCTTTAATTATGTAGCGTCGGTAACATCACATCAGTTATTGCAGGCACAGCATGCTTCACTGTCAGAACTGCGCATGATCTTCATGCATCTCTTCATAGAGGTGCCAAGACTTTGGCACGGGCCTGTTCTATTCCCTTGCCAACAGCTCGTAATGTAGTTCAGGCACGTCCATGTTGCAATTCTGCCCCAACTATTGGTGCAGGCATTAACCCCCGTGGCTTAAAGCCATTACAGATCTGGCAGATGGATTTTACATGGGAATGCCGTATGGCCCCTTGCCCATGGCTCGCTGTTACTGTAGACACAGCTTTTTCTATGATATCAGTCACTCAACATGCAAAGTGCAATTCGACTGCAGCACAGAGTCATTGGGCCACTGCAATAGCTGCTATGGGGTTGCCCAGCCAGATAAAAACAGATAATGGGTCTTGCTTCATCTCAAAATCGACCCAGGAATGGCTAACAGCTTGGGGAATATCTCATCCCACAGGAATTCCTGGCAACTCTCAGGGACAAGCAATTGTAGAACATGCCAATCGCCTCCTCAAGGAAAAGTTACGCGTCCTAGGTGAGGAGGAAGGGTATCAGAGTGCGATTCCTGTTAAAACACAAGCAGAGATTCTATCTAAAGCCATTTACTCATTGAATCACTTCGAATGTGGAGATTGCAGTAGAAGCCCTGTACAGAAACATTGGCAGCCCAAAGTTTTGAATGAAGGGCCTCCAGTAAAAATAAAAGCAGATAGTGGGGAATGGGAGGCAGGCTGGATGATTTTGGTATGGGGAAGAGGTTATGCAGCAGTAAAACATTGCGAGACAGGAAAAATAGTATGGATACCGTCGCAAAAAATTAAGCCAGACATCAGCAAGGAACTAACTGGAACATAAGTCTTCTCATTTACAGCATTGACTCCTGGGAAGGCCCAGACAACAGACAAGATTGGTGAAAGAACTAGAGAAGGAGTCGCTCCTGAGCAGCTTACCCATGAAGAAAGGTGTTCGTGCTAACGAGATAACTTGTACCAACCGCTAAAACACATCAGAGGCAGTGGACAGAAAGTCTTCATCACTGTTCACCACAACACAAGAGAGAGAGACATCACGTCTTAGAGAGAGCAAAGAAGGACGGAGAACACCACTGATGGGAAGTGCTTCTTGGATGGTCCATCAATGCGACGGAAATGTTTAACTCTATTCTATATTCAGTTATAGTTGCATTAGGTCTAACATTAATACGCTTAGTGCTTATAGTCATATTATGCATATAGGTATATAAGTATATAGTCATATTCTATATATATTAGGTATATAGTTATATTACACATACATAGGTATAGTGCATGCTGAGACAAATGACTCATATGGCAAATGCTAAGACGAATGAATCAGCATCTTCTAAGAATGCAATATATAGTTTTATGTAGAACTCACGTTTAAGACATTAGGATTATTAAGTTAATAGGTTGCCATTAGGTTAATAGGTTATAGGGTTATTAGGGTAGGATTATTCTGCGAATCGTGATGTAATGGGGCAAGGCTTAACCGAGAGGACAATGGCCTGTATAGGCGCAATGCGGGGATTTCGGGGTGTACGCAGTTAGGGTCCTCTCGAGTTGTAGTAGACTTTCTTGAGCTTGGAGAGGGGGAGATGTTGTCGGCAACTGCGAGACCCCCCCACGGGATGTGACGCGATAGGCCCTCTCCCTGCTCTATGATTGATGTGTGGCACATGCCCTTAGGGGCGTAGACGAAGCACATAGGTTATATAAGCTAGAGTTCACGTGTAATAAAGGCCATTTTGCTGTACATCATATTGGTGTGTACGTGCAGTCATTTGGTCTTGGCCTGGTTTTAGGTCAGTACCGTAGGAGGCAATGCAACAAGAGGGTTCTCAGCATATGCCCTCCCAATACTAAGGAGACTTCAAAGTGACACGTAGCCCTCTGTCACATCATCTAACTCCTGCCACTCCCTTTAGTCCTAAATTGCAGATAGTAGTCTTTCCATGCTAGATGAGAAAAAAGCATTTCGAAAGAAAGTAAATTTTTCTGTAAGTATCAACTCAAAACATTTTTAAATATGAAAACATGGCTAACACAGAGCATAGAACCAACATTTAGTTGAAGTCTTTCAGGAAGAAAAACAGGAATCTTTAAGTCAAAATGCTTTGAAGTGCAAATATCTGTCCAATTCTCTCCACCAAGGAGAAGGAGCCTAGGTGACTTCCTTCACTGATGCACACAAAATCTAAGGCTAACACTTTTCCAATAGACAAGATGAAATTTCAGTTGACTAATGATAAAAGAAACTCTAAGTATTTCAAATAAAGTTTGTATTGATGTTTTCATCAAGGAGGAGCTGAAGTTAATTTATACCATAACCCATGTAAGACAAGAAATATTCCACTTCAGTTCAATACGTTCTTGAGAAACCTCTTATTAAAAAAGGTTTTAGATCTGTGCTGTCAACTGAAGAGAGTTTCTCAATAGGTCAGTGCATTGGAATTGCCAGGTCACAGACTGAACCAGTACACGAGCACGAGTGCCTGAAGTAGGAGGGAGCCTAGATCCACCCTCCTTCTCTCTCCCCATCTCAGTGGTGCTTCAGGCCATGCTTATGGGAGTATTTATGTACACAGAGTTTGTGTGGGTTCCCCCCCCTTTTCCAGTGCACCAGAGTTTGAACCAGAGAAGGCTGCATCTGTATTCCTCAGCTCACCCTTTTTTCCAAACTGTTGCTGGGAGGGATTAGTTAATTCCTCTTTCTTTGATATCTTGTTCTATAGCACCTGTATCTCAAACAAAGGCTCTGTCATTGCTTTCCTTTGCTTTCCTCATGCACCTGCAGATTTCATAGTGTCTGTGCCAGTAAGGTTCTGAAGGACAGAATACACCTGAGATGTTGCAACGCTAATGATCTGTCAATGGTTAATGAGCTGATTTGGCTCAGTTCCGTGACTAGCTGGGTGGAGGGACCCGCAGATCCACATCTCTGGAAAGGGGAAACGGGGTATAAAGAGAAAAAGGGTAGAGAGATGGGCCAGAAAAAATAACAGCGGCAAGATGTCAGGAGAGACAAACTAATTTACTAAATAAGATATCGGAATGCAAGATAACACACTATAATACAATATACAACAATATACTTAAAGCTAATGAACCAAATATAATGAGAGAGAGTGTCTGAAAGCCAAAGGCCTTACTCTAATTCTGAGGCAAGATGTGCAGTCAGGACAAGCAGAAGGAAGGAGAGCCTGGTTCAATGACTTTGCCAGGGACTTTACCTCCTCTCTGAACACAAAGTCCTCTGGGGTATATAGTTCTTCTCTTCTGGGACAGGTACCCAGAACTAGAGCATTAACACCCTAACTCCCAGTGCACCGCATGATGTTATGATGTGGAATACCGATAACCAAAAATCATAAAACCATGACATTCCACCCCTTAATCCACATCACTACATCATGCTTAATATATATACACAAATAAAATACAAGAATGTCAACGGTTTATGGGCTGGTTTGGCCTGGTTCTGTGACTAGCAGGGCAGAGGGATTTCACAAAATCCAAGCCACCAGAAAAGGGAAACAGAGGACCCCAAAATAATTAAAAACAGCAGCAACGATCTAATGAGAAACAAACTAATTTACTAAATATGGTATTGGAATGCAAGATAACACACTATAATACAATACCATTAGAATTAAAGCTAATAAATCAAATACAATCAGAGAGAGTATCTGAAAGCTGTAGGCCTTACACTAGTGCTGAGGCGATGCGTGCGGTCGGGACGAGTAGCAGCGAGGAGAGGCTGATGATTGAAAAGAGAGGGATGTCAGATGACCTACCAAGGCCTTATATCTGTTTCCCGTGAGCAGAAATGGTAACAACACAGCAACCAGTCTTCTGGGGAGTGTAGTTCTTCTCTTCTGGGACAGGTACCCAGAACTGGAGCATTAACACCCTAACTCCCAGTGCACCGCATGATGTTATGATGTGGAATACTGATAACCAAAAAGCATAAAACCATGACATTCCACCCCTTATTCTACATCACTACATCATGCTTAATATATGCAAACAAACCATAATTAACAAGCACTAAACACACGCACACAAACCTATATATATACATAAAATTACTGACTGCATTCCCCAACAACAAAGTCCCTTGTGGTACACATTGAACATCCCCATTTTTCTGCATCACCCACCAAGTGGACCCAGGTCCCTGGGCAAAAACAGTTCCATGGAGAGGTTTGCCCTTCCCAGAAGCTTGAAAGACCCAAACCACTTTTCCCAACATGTTCTTTACATGTATGACAGGGACCTTATCTCCCTTGACAGTATGTAGGGAGCTGGCAGGACCATCGCAATTGATAGATCCTTGAGTGTTGACCAAGCAGGTAGCTTCTGCCAAATGCTTCTCCCAGTGCTTAAATGTTCCGACACCCATTGCTTTCAACATGTTTTTTAACAACCCATTGTATTGTTCGATTTTACCAGAAGCTGGTGCATGATAGGAGATATGATAAATCCACTCAATGTCATGTTCTTTGGCCCAAGTATTTACAGAAGAATTTTTGAAATGAGTCCCATTATATGACTCAATTCTTTCTGGAGCATCATGTCACCATAGGACTTGTTGTTACCCTCTTGTGCATTGGTGACCACAATCTTATTGAGTGCCCCTCCCCTGGCCTCAGGGGCAGTTCCACTGGATCTCAGAGACACTCCTCTGAATCTCTTTCCTCCTTTTCTCTTATAGTATCTGCTTCCTCTACTTTCTCCTCCTTGTTTTTCTGTTTTTCATGAGTCAATGTTCGTTTCATTTTCTGTCTTCTTACAGGGGCAACTGACATTGATTCTGGTGCCTCCTGTGGTTGATCTGGTTGTTCAGTTTCAATGCTCTCACTCCCCAGCTTGGCTCCAAGTCTGCCTTGTTCGGCTATGAGGGAATCTAGTTCAGCTTCAAGCATGAGTCAATGAGCCTGAATGTGGTTTTGTTCAGTTTGGAGACTGAATATTGTGAACTGAAAGGTGTCTCATTCAGTTCGGAGCGTGTCCCATTTGGAACTGAGGATGTCCCTCTCAGGCTGGAGGGTGTCTCACTCAGACTGGAGGATGTCTTGTTCAGAATGAAGGCTGTCAAGTTTGGATTGAAGGGAGTCTCTCTTGGATTGGGGGGCATCTCTCTCATCTCTCTTGGATTGGAAGGCTTCCCGTTCAGACTGGAGGGTGTCCCGTTGAGCTTGGAGACTCTCAAGTTTGGATTGCAGGAAGCCTCTCTCATAGAATCATAGAATCACAGAATCATAGAATATCCTGGGTTGAAAAGGACCACAATGATCATCTAGCTTCAACCCCCCTGACACAGGCAGGGTCACCAACCAGTAGACCAGGCTGCCCAGAGCCACATCCAGCCTGGCCTTGAATGCCTCCAGGAATGGGGCATCCACAACCTCCCTGGGCAATGCATTCCAGTGTCACCCCCCTCTGTGTGAAAAACTTCCTCCTAATATCTAACCTAAATCTCCCCTGTCTCAGTTAAAAAATAATTGGGAAATCACAGGGGTCAGCACACCTGGAGTGCAGGGGATGAGCCTCGCCCTCGGAAAACCACCACCTGATCATGGCGTCTCCCCTGCCAGGTAAGTACCCAGGTAAGTTGGAGGATTTCTCTCTCAGATCAGAGGGAGCCCCACTAGGATTGGAGGGTGTCTCGCTCACACCGACAGCCGTCTCACTAAGATTGGAAGTCTTTTCTCTTGGACTGGAGACTGTCTGTCTCAGATTGGAGACTCTCTGGGAAACTCTCTTTCACCTTAGAGACTGTTTCTTGACTACAACACACTTTTTCTGGACCTGGAGATTCTCCATATCAGCTCTGAGACACTCTCTTTCACCATGGAGACTCTCAATTTCAGACTCACAGAATCACAGAATCACCAAGGTTGGAAAAGACCTAAAAGCTCATCCAGTCCAACCGTTCACCTATTACCAATAGCTCCCACTAAACCATGTCCCTCAACACAACATCCAGCCTTTCCTTGAACACCCCCAGGGTCGGTGACTCCACCACCTCCTTGGGCAGTCCATTCCAGTGCCTGACCACCCTTTCTGAAAAGTAATACTTCCTCATGTCCAGCCTGAATCTCCCCTGCCGTAGCTTGAAACCACTCCCCCTGGTCCTATCACTAATGACACGAGAGAAGAGGCCAACCCCCAGCTCACTACAACCTCCCTTCAGGAAGTTATAGAAAGCAATGAGGTCTCCCCTGAGCCTCCTCTTCTCCAGGCTGAACATTCCCAGCTCCTTCAGCCTCTCCTCATATGGCCTGTGTTCCAGACCCCTCACCAGCTTTGTTGCCCTCCTTTAAACACGTTCCAGGGCCTCAATGTCTCTCTTACAGTGAGGGGCCCAAAACTGCAAACAGTACTCGAGGTGCGGCCTCACTAGTGCTGAGTATAGGGGAACAATCACCTCTCTGCTCCTGCTTGCAACACTGTTTCTGATGCAAGCCAGGATACCATTGGCCTTCTTAGCCACCTGGGCACACTGTCGGCTCATGTTCAGCCGAGCATCAATCAATACCCCCAGGTCCATTTCCTCTACGCAGTTCTCCAGCCACACCACCCCAAGCCTGTAGCGTCGCCTGGGGTTGTTGTAGCTGAAGTGCAGGACCCGGCATTTGGCCTTGTTGAAACTCATCCCATTGGCTTCAGCCCAGCTCTCCAGCCTGTCCAGATCCCTCTGTAGGGCCTCGCTACCCCCAGGCAGATCCACACTTCCAGCCAATTTGGTGTCATCTGCGAATTTACTGAGGGTGCACTCGATGCCCTCATCGAGGTCATCAATAAAGATATTGAAGAGGACAGGCCCCAGCACCGACCCCTGGGGAACACCACTCACGACTGGTCGCCAGCTGGATTTAACTCCATTCACCACCACCCTCTGAGCCCGGCCCTCCAGCCAGCTCCTTACCCAGCCAAGAGTGTACCCCTCCAAGCCTCTGGCTGCCAGCTTCTGCAGGAGAATGCTGTGGGAGACAGTGTCAAAGGCTTTGCTGAAGTCTAGGGAGACCACATCAACAGCCTTTCCCTCATCCACCAGATGGGTCACTAGATCATAGAAGGAGATCAGGTTGGTCAAACAGGACCTGCCCTTCATGAACCCATGCTGGCTAGGCCTGATCCCCCGGTCACCCTGCACATGCCGCGTGATCTCCCTCAAGACAATCTGCTCCATAACCTTCCCTGGCACTGAGGTCAGGCTAACAGGCCTGTAGTTCCCCGGATCCTCCTTATGACCTTTCTTGTAAATGGGAGTCACGCTGGCAAGCCTCCAGTCTTCTGGGACCTCACCAGTCAACAAGGAGCGCTGACAGATGATGGAAAGCGGCTCGGCTATCACCTCCACCAGTTCCCTCAGCACTCTTGGGTGGATCTCATCTGGCCCCATAGACTTGTGGCAGTCCAGTTGGAGCAGTAGGTCTCTGACTGTTTCTTCCAGAATCACAGGGGGGTTAGTGTGCTCCCCAGCCGAGATTACCAGGTCAGAGAGAGGAGTATCCTGAGGATAACTGGTCTGACTTTTAAAGACAGACATAAAGAAGGCATTCAGAACCTCTGCCTTTTCCTTATCCTCAGTGGTCACATTCCCAGCCTCATCCAGCAAAGAGTGGATATTCTCCTTTGTCCTCCTCTTACTGTTAATGTATTTATAAAAGAGCTTCTTATTCCTTTTCACCCCAGCGGCTAGGTTAAATTCAAGCTGGGCTTTTGCCTTTCTGATTTCACCTCTACACATCCTAACGACTTCCTTGTATTCATTCTGAGTTGCCTGTCCCTCTTTCCACAGGCGGTAGATTCTCTTTTTCTCCCGGAGCCTCAGGAATAGCTCCCTATTCATCCACGCCGGTCTTCTTCCCCACCAGCTCACTTTGCAGCTCAGGGGGACTGCCTGCTCCTGCGCCCTTAAGACTTCCTTCTTGAAGAGCAACCAGCTCTCTTGGACCCCTTTACTTGCTAAGACTGAATGCCAGGGGACTCCCCCTATTAGCCCCTTGAACAATTCAAAGTCCGCCCTCCTGAAGTCCAAGGTAGCGGTTTTACTATTTCCCCTCCAGGCTCCACCATGAATCATAAAGTCTATCATTTCATGGTCACTCTGTCCAAGCCAGCCTCCAACCTCCACATCTCCCACCAGACCTTCCCTGTTTGTGAACAGCAGGTCTAGTGGGGCAGTTCCTCTCATGGGCTCTCTGACCAGCTGCATCAGGAAGTTGTCCTCTATGCATTCCAGAAACCTCCTAGACTGCTTCTTCTGTGCTGTGCTGTACTCCCAGCATATGTCAGGGAAGTTAAAGTCCCCCATGAGGACAAGGGCTGGCGACTGTGCAGCTCGTGCCAACTGCTTACAGAATACCTCGTCTGTCTCTTCATCCTGGTTTGGAGGTCTATAACAGACACCCACCAGGGTGCCTGTCTTGTCAGTCCATCCTCTGATCTTTACCCATAGGGATTCAATGTTATCGCCCCCAGTCACAATCTCAGTAGCATAAAAGCATTCCCTAACGTAGAGAGCCACACCACCACCCCACCTTCCTTGCCTATCTTTCCTGAAGAGTTTGTAGCCATTCATTGCAGTGCTCCAGTCATGGGAGCAATCCCACCACGTTTCCATTATGGCAACTAGGTCATAGTTTGCCTGCTGCACAATGGCTTCCAACTCTTCTTGTTTGTTGCCCATGCTGCGTGCATTAGTGTAGACGCACCTCAACTGAGCCCCTCACCTCTCACCTGATCCCAATACCACTTCCCCAGGCTGTTCTCTAGCAGGCCCAGCTTTATCCTCTTACCGTTTCCTATCTAGTTTAAAGCTAAGAAGTTTAAGAAACCATCTCCCTTTCTGGGATAGTATTAAATAAGGCCTGATAAGCATCAGCCAGGCCCCAAATCATTTGTGCCTCCTCAGATCTGCCTGAGCCGCGACATCCCTGTCTCAAATATCTGCTTAGGTTCTCAGGGTCTTGCAGGTGTTCAGGAGTTAAGTACCATGACACTGGCAATGCCCACATCTTTGAAGTCTCATCCATGTCCCTCCATACTCCCTCTCACTCAGTATTCTCTGGCTTTGGGGAAGTCTTCCTCAAAATACTATAAATACAGATATTGAGCAAAATGATGAGGAGTACATTCAGGGAGGTTGACCACGTGGTCATTGATTAATACTCTGAAAACATATAAGGGATTCAAGGGAGAGACCAGAAGCCTGTTTAAAAGTCAGTGTTTAAACCATATCACGTTGTATGCAGGCACGAGATAGGTGTTTCCACCTTCGCTTCTAGTTTTTTTACATATGCATACAGCTCCATAGAGTAGAGTTGCAGACTTAATAAAGGTCCAGTGTGTTCTAAGTACTGAAATCCAGAACATGATGGAATGTAATCCCTTACAGATCTATTTCACAATTCTCTTTTTTCTCTTTTCTGTCTCCTTGGAGAGAAGGAGGAAAAAAAAAAAAAAAAAAAAAAAAAAACAAAACTGTCATGGTGTCAAAAAACAAACAAACAAAAAAATTGGTACAGCACTCAGAATGTTGGCTCCACACCCAAAAATTAAGGTCTGCAAGCTGCAGCTAAGCTTTCTAACAAAACTCTCCAAGAGTTAGAGTTCACAGAGCTTTGCTTTTGAAGTTTGTTTTCCCAGCCAATGCACCAAAAAATGTCACCGTCTGGCCTAGTTCTACAGCAGGGGGTGAAGGGACCCATGCCCCGGGAAGGGAAAAAAAAGGAGATCAGCCTAAATAAGGAAAATGGGCAACAAGCTAAGGGAAAAACTTAATTTACTAAATATAATAGTGGAATATGAAATAATACAGTATGACTGGAATTGAAGCTAATAAATCAAAATAAGATAGTGTCCAAAACTGAAGTCTGTACTCTAATTCTGTAGACAAGACAGCCAGGAGCACAGAGAGAAAAAACAGTTTTATTTTTCCCTCCGAATGGAAAATAGAAAAATGAAGTTTTCTAGGAGTTGCAATTCATTCTCTTCTGAGACCAGGTAACTGGAATTATTGACAATCCATGGAACTGCAGCATTAACTCTAACTCCCAGCACTGCATGATGTTACAATGTGGAATACTGATCCAAAAAAAAAAAAAAAATCATAAAACCATGACAAATGGGCATATCTTCCTTCTCTCAGTTCTTTCTCTTGCTTTCTGCAACTTGGGCCGTGGGACTAGAGCCCTTGCCCGTGAAGACTGAGACAAAGAAGTCATTGAGCACCTCAGCTTTCTCCGTATCCCTCCTGACCAACTCTCCATTTTCCATCTGGAGAGGGCTCACATCTTCCCTTGACCTTCTTTTTATCACTGATATACCTGTAGAATTTCTTCTAGTTCCCCTTTATGTCACTGGCTAGATTTAATTCTGTCTGGGTTTTAGCTTTCCTAACCTGACCCCTGATGGCTCAGACAACTTCCTTGTAGTCCTCCTAGGCAACCTGCTCCTGCTTCTACTCCCTATAGACTTTCTTTTTTGAACTTCAGGAAGTCCAGGAGCATCTTGTTCATCCATGGAGGCCCCCTGGCATTCTTGCCTGCCTTCCTTCCTTTTTCTCAGGATACACTGCTTCTGGGCTTGGAGGAGATGGTCTCTGAATATTGACCAGCTTTCTTAGGCTCCTCTTCCCTCCAGGGCTTTCTACCATGCCATCCTGACAAGCAGTTCCCTGAAGAGGTTGAAGTCCACTCTCCTAAAGTCTAGAGTAGCAAGCTTGCTGTACACCCTCTTTGACACCCTAAGAATCTTGAACTTCACCATTTCCTGGTCACTGCAGCCAAGCCTGCCCTTGAGCTTCACACTACTCACCAGCCTTTCCTCATTGGTGAGGACAAGGTCCAGCATAGCACCTTTTCTCTTGGGTTCCTGTACAACTTGAAAGAGGAAGCTATCATTAATACAGTTCAGGAACCTCTTCAATTGCTAGTGCCTTGCTGTGTCGTCCTTCCAACAGATATCAGGGTAGTTGAAGTCCCCCATGAAGACCATGTTTTGTGAACATGAAGTTGCTCCTGTCTGTTTATAGAGGGCCTCATCCACTTGGTCTTACTGATTGGGCAGCCTGTAGCAGACCCCCACTACAATGTCTCCTTCCCCTGCCTTCTGTTTGACCCTAACCCATAAGCGCTCTGTCAACTCCTCATCTATCCCCAGGTGGCGCTCCATGGACTCCAGTTGGTTCTTGATGTAGAGGACAACACCCCCTCCCCTTCTCCTATCTGTCTTTTCTAAAGTTTATATCCATCTGTTCCTACATTCCAGTCATGAGAGCCATCTCACCGTGTCTCAGTGATGACAACGACCTCATAGCCCTGTAGGCATGCACATGCCTGTAACTCTTCTTGCTTGTTCCCCATGCTCCATGCATTCGTGTACAGGCATTTGAGTTGGGCTCCCATTGAGGCTGATTTGTCAATTGGAGGTCCCTTATCCTGAACCTTAGGTGCTGTCTTACTGGCCTGTGATCCAACTCCAGGCCTGGAGCATCCATTACCATCATCAGCCTCAAAGTGCGATGGTTTGAGGATCCTCTCTTCTGGCAACTCAAGTTTAAAGCCCTCCTGATTAAATTGGAAAGCATGTTGCCAATGATGGTCTTCCCCTTCACTGAGATAACCCCATCCTTCCCCAGAAAACCAGGTTTTTCAAGACTATTCCCATGACATAAATAGCGTAAGTCCTGTTTGTGACACCACTCCCTTAACCATTCATTGATTTTCTTAGTTCTGTCATAATATTTCCTTCACTGGATCTCACTGAAGACATTCTGATGACATCATCAACCATATGGGTATCCATGATTACAGTGAAATCCAAAGTGCACTACTAATACTGAATGATGCTTGACCAGTGCTTGAGTTGACTCACAGGTCAAAGTTCTTTCTCTCACAAGCAAGCATTTAAGGCAGAAACACATTAAGATGCAGAAAAAAAAAAACCCAGCAGGTTTCCACAGCAACCTTAAGAATATGAAAGACTAACAATACATACAGAAACTCATCTTTCCAATTCAATATTTTAGCTTCTAAAAGTCTGGAATAGGCAAGTAGTACTTTTCTTTTATATGAGAAGCAATTGGAAGAATATCCTTTCCCTATAGGTTTTTGGAGCTTTGTTTACCGAAGCAAAGTAATAAGTGGTTTCCTGATCTTTGCATGTTTGTTTTTTTTCTTGGAGAACTCCCTGAAGAGAGATTAAGAAATTTATTTTGGTTGAAACGAACTGTGTAAAGTCCAGGATTCATCAGCGTAAGTCAATATTACTCCAGATACCTAAAATTTAGCTGTCTCCTTTTAGCTTGTAAAGTCTCTCTGCTAAGAGCCTTAAAACCGATCTGAGGCTCTTGTACATCTCAGGCTAAGTCTAATGCAGATGACCACCTCAAAGCATGTGGAGTGCAGGGCTTGATGAAGGAAGCAAGAGGGTTGCTGTTAGCATAGTCTGCCTTAGAAACAGAACATTATGGTTGAACTTGGGTTTCTATAGTAATTCAGTAAACATCAGCCAAATCTTCTTCGAGGAAAAAAAGGAAGGGAAGGAGGAATAGTACAAGGTCCGTCAAGGCCATGAAAGAGATCTAGCACATTTCTGGCCAGCAGTATAATTTTGCTCTCTGGTCATCTCAGCTTACACCCCTAAATCCATTGCACCCTTCACTCACTCCTGAACAGAAAAATGCCCTGCAGTCAGCCACTTCCAGCTCTTTCCACCTGAACCTGAGACTGAAAAGACCTTTGTTCTGTGTTTACCAGTCAACTGTGCTTTACATCAGCAAACAATCTAAAAAACCCAGACTGAGCCTGAGATGGTATGGTCTTCAGTGACTTAAAGAACTGCACCCACCAACACTGAGTCAAATTCCTGTCTTCTGGTGTAGTAATAATGAAGAAGGCAAATACCTGAAGGCCCAGTTCCAAAGAAACTTTCAGAAGAGTGATGTCTGGCAAGCTGTCCATGAGTGTTGCTATTTTAAATGCATCCTGGGCAAGTTTGAAAATGTGTGATGAGGAGTGGATATTTTTCTGGATAGACTGTAACACTGTTTCCAGCCTCTGAACATCACCTGCAAGATGTAAACAGAATCAAAAAAACAAAACAATTTCCCCAAACATCCAGAGATGCATTACATATTACATTCATCTACAAGAAGAGCCAAAAAGAGGACTTGGGGAGCTACAGGCCTGTCAGTCCGACTTCAGTGCTGGTAAAGGTTATAGAACATATCATCTTGAGTGCCATCACATGGCACACACAGGACAAACAGGTAATCAGACCATCAGCATGGATTTATTAAAAGTAGGTACTGCTTGACTATCCTAAACTCCTTCTATAACAAAGTTACCTACTTAGTGAATGAGGGAAAGGCTGTGGATGTTGCCTACCAAGAGCTAAGTAAAGCTTTTGACACTGCTTCCCACAGCATTCTCCTGGAGAAACTGTCTGCTCATGGTTCGGACAGGCATGCACTTTTCTGGGTAAAAAACACCCTGGGTGGCCAAGCCCAGATCTTGACAAGGGGATTGAGTGCTTCCTCAGTAAGTTTGCAAGTTACACCAAGTTAGATGGGAGCATTGATCTGCTTGAGAGTAGGAAAGCTTACAGAGGGTTCTGGATAAGCTAGATCAGTGGGCTGGGGCCACCTGTATGAGGTTCAATAAGGTTAAGTGCCAGGTCCTGCACTTCAGTCACAACTCCATGCAATGGTACAGGCTGAGGGAAGAGTGGCTGGAAAGCTGCTTGGTGGAAAAGGATCTGGAGATACTGGTGGATAACCAGCTGAATATGAGGCAGCAGTATGCCCAGGCAGCCAAGAAGGCCAATAGCATCCATACCCCAGCATGTATCAGAAATAGCATAGCCAGCAGAACAAGAGAAGTGCTTGCCTCCCTGTACTCAGCCCTGGTGAGGCTGCACCTTGAATAGTGTTCAATTCTGGCCCCTTCACTACAATATATTGAGGGGCTGGGAGACAGCCAAAGAAGGGGAACAAAACTGGTGGTGAAAGGTCTAGAGAACAAGTCTTATGAGAAGTGGCTGAGTGACTCAGGGTTATTTAGCCTAGAGAAAAGTAGGCTCAGGGGAGACCTTACTGCTCTCTACAACCTCAAAGGAGGTTGTAGTGAGGTGGAGGTCAGTCTCTTCTCCCAAGCAACAAGTAACAGGACAAAAGGAAACAGCCTCAAGCTGTACCAGAGGAGGTTTAGGTTGAATACTAGGAAGAAATTACTCACTGAGAAGGTTGTAAAGCATTAGAACAGGCTGCCCAGTGAAGTAGTTGAGTCACCATTCCTGAAGATGTTTAAAAGATGTGTAGATGTAGTGCTTAGGGACAGGGTTTAGTAATAGACTTAGAAGGTGCTAAGTTAATGGTTGGATTTGATTATTTTAAAGGTCTTATCCAATCTAAATAATTCAATGATTCTATAATCAAGCCTGCCACTGCTGCAGCAATAGTACGATATTTCAGTTGTACACTTTTCATAAACTTACCATAATAAAAATCACATATGAACAAAAGATACAAGACAACACAAACTCCTCTAGCACCAGGTAGTGTTTAAGCAATGCATGCTAAAAAGTCAACTTGATTTGTCAATTTTAGAAGGAATTTGCCCATTCCCAGGTCTCACAATCCACATTGTGTGTCAGAAAAAAAAAAAACAAAAAACAAAAAAAAAAAACACTGTCTCATCATTAAATCAAGTTTACATAGCTACCATTTAGCTAGCTTAACTACTTCACTAGAAGATTAATTATAAGTTTAAGTCAGTTGAGCTAGTTGCACTCACTTCAAGCTTAGCAGACAGCAATTCGGATTCAAAAACACAAATTTTAAACTGTTTACTACATATAATATTAAAAGCATGCATTTATACATAACCATACATAACCAACAGAACTGTACCTTTAGCTGCTGACAGCACAGTCAATGCCAGCTCACACTGCTGAGATTCAACATGGCTTAGATTGAACCAGCGGGGATAACGGTTTGGAACCACAGATACAATGTGGTGTGGATAGGATGTGTCTCCTGAAGAAGCTGCAGATTCCAATACGAGCAACCTAAAATAAATAAATACACTTTCATTAAATCATAATTATACTAAGTTACTATACAATCAACAAACATACAGATGGTAAAGAACAGACAAGAGTTAGTCTGAAATAACTAGAAAACCATACTAAAGAAAAAAAAAAACACTTACCCAAACCCAGACTTACATAACAAACTCCAGTGAAGAAACTCAGAATCACAGAATCACAGAATCACCCGGGTTGGAAGGGACCTCAAGGATCATGTAGTTCCAACCCCCCTGCCTAGCAGGGCCACCAAACACACACATTCAGATCAGGTTGCCCAGGACCCCGTCCAACCTGGCCTTAAACACATCCAAGGACGGGGCATCCACAACCTCCCTGGGCAACCCGTTCCAGGGCCTAACCACTCTCCTTGTATAGAACTTCCCCCTAACATCCAACCTAAATCTTCCCTCCTTCAACTTGGATCCATTTCCCCTAGTCCTGCTGTTGTCAGCCCTTTTGAAGAGTTTACTCCCCTCCTGGGTGTAGGTTCCCTTCAGGTATTGATAGGCTGCAATGAGGTCACCCCGCAGCCTTCTCTTCTCCAGGCTGAACAAGCCCAACTCCCTCAGCCTGTCCTCATAGGGGAGGTGCTCCAGCGCCCTGATCATCTTAGTCGCCCTCCTCTGGACCCTTTCCAAAATCTCAATGTCTTTCTTGTACTGAAGGCTCCACACCTGGACACAGTACTCCAAATGGGGCCTCACAAGAGCAGAGCACAGAGGGACAATCACCTCCCTGTCCCTGCTGACCACCCCTCTCCTGATGGAGCCCAGGATCCCATTTGCCTTTCAAGACTCATAAGAGACTCATAAGAACAGATCTGCAATCACTGGCAGCCAGTTCTTAAATGGGTCTAGGAGAGGTGGAGCCTGGTTCCACCCCTTCCTGCAGCACAGGTGAATTGCCTTCACCTGTGCTCCCGTGGCTAACTCAGTGCTCACCTCAGGTGATTAATCAGAGGTTCAGGCCCTGATCCAGCAACCCCATACACTCCACCCCTTCATGGCGTGAAGCAATGATTGGGTTAACCACAGGGTGAGCTTTTCATAATACAGAGATCCAATATACCGTGACACATATACATTTTCATCACGACACGTTAGTAAAATTTAAAATGAGTGATAATCGGTGAACGTTGATATTCTTCTATGAGCCAGTGCTTGATGATGTTACCCGAGGCATGCAGTTGTGAGGTGCAGGTCCGTTCTATGTTCCATCAGTCCCATATAGACCATCACTGGGTGTTACACATGATCCGATAGTAATAATGGAACGCTTTTGATGACATTTCATTCCTTCCGGTGATCCTGAAGGCTCAAAGACTCACAGGGACTAATACAGATGTTTCAGAGGTACCAGGAGGGGCAGGTCTGCCCTCCAGGGCAAGATACAGGACATATTTTTACCCTGGGTCAACACTTTAGCTTGTACTGCGGCACACCCTGGCTGCCTATACCACACCTTCTGGCCAGATGCCTGTGGCTGCATAATGATATCAGGCACCAAAGGAGGTGTCCTGATCTGCCACAGGGACATGATGGGGGTCCCTTTAGCAATGAAAATCGGAGCGTTGACCACAATATCAGTAGGCCATGCACCTATTACTGGAGGGACTACTGAGCCTCCCACCTCCAATAGTCTCCCCCAAGGTGCAAGTAGGCCATACCACTTGGGTCCTACCTGTACCTTCCAGGGCCATTTTATTCTATGGGTGCCAGGATCTAAATTCTCAGGGGCAGGGAGCAGAATATTATTTTCAGTACCAATCTGGGGTCTTATCTGACGATAAGTGCCTATAATTTGGATCCTAAACGGGGTGGCCCATGTTGTCTGCAACATTCTCAGGGCACTGGGTCTGCTGTGTCGGGGTCTTTCATTCAGGTCCCGCAAGGTTTCATACAGTCTTTTTATCCACCCCTGCAGGGACTGGGAGTCTGTCTTCAAGGCAGCCTTTAAGAATACCATTATAACGTTTGATGAGGCCTGCCCCCGTTGGATTATACAGCAGGTGGAATCGCCATTCGATGTTATTTTCTTCTGCCCAGCGCTGTATCGTTGCACCAGTAAAATGAATCCCTGGGTCACTCACAGTGACTTGGTGTCCCGTAGGCAGACATCAGTTTAGTGAGTGCCTTGATGGTATATGCCTGGTTTGCTTTCGGTACTGGATAGGCCTGCAGCAGCCCACTTGCAGGGTCGACACAGGTCAGGGCGTATCTTGCCCCTTCGGAACGAGGAAGGGGCCTGATGTAATCGACCTGCCATCGCTGGAGAGGATTGTGTCCCCTAGCAAGATGGGCTGTTGTTTCGGGCAACGATCTCGGTCTCATTTTTGAGCAAGCGTCGCAATCCTGGCATGCCTGGACGATATCAGATAGTTGTATGGGCAGTCCCCATGCTTTAGCAGCTGCCCACATTGTCTTTTGTTCAGCATGCTGTAGCTTCTGATGAAACCAACGGGCAATGTTCTCAGATGGTGAATTCTCAATCCATCGAACTCGGGCCAGCGTGTCGGCTTCATCGTTTCCCGGTGACTGTAGGGGCTGATGACCAAAAACATGGTAGACACAAAGTCCTGTGTTTGACTGTATTCCATATATCTAACCACATGTCTTTGCCCCAGATCGGTCGGGCGTGGATAGTCCATTCCTGGGTGGCCCACTGTGCAATCCAAAGAGTGAGCCCCCGGTACACAGCCCAACTGTCTGTGCAGATATTAAGGATACCATCACAGGGTTCCTTGGTTATAACCATCCACACGGCTCGCAGTTCTGCCCATTGGCAGCTCTGACCATCCCTCTCATCAAACCAGATTTTTTCAGTAGAGGGATGGTATGCTATTGCTCTCCACTTGCTCAGGTTGCTCTTGCTAGACCCATCTGTGTACCAGGCATCTTCAGGGACAGGATATTTTCCCTCCTGAATGGGACTCTTCTCTGGTGGAGCGACCAGTATTTCTTTTGGTGCATCACTGTGATACGTCACTGGCCCTAGGATCTTCTGGAGTTCTTCTTTCAAGGGGGATGAAGACAGACTGCTCCTTTGGCTGAGATAGGCGACCCATCGTGCCACTGTTTGTGCTTGGGCCACCCCTGTCTTAGGAAGGTGGGTCAGATCTTTCATTCACCCCCGAATCGGCAGAGTGGTCTTGACTATAACTGCAGCTGTTTGAGTTATTGGCTCTACTGCCTGTAATGCCGAACAGGCAGCCAATAACTGTTTGTCAATCATACTGTATCTTTCTTCTGCTCCGTGCCAAACCTGAGACCAGAAACCTATGGGGGTCCGAACAGAACTCTGGCGTTGCCACAGGCCCCAACCGAAGCAGTCTTGAGTAACGTGAACGTCCAACTCGGCTGGGAGGGTAGGATCAAATATGCACAATGCCTGAGCTTGTTTAACTGCCAGTTTTGCTTGTTGGAAAGCATCCTGTTCTGTTTTCCCCCAATCCCATAGCTGCCCCTTTTTTGTGAGTCTAAAGAGTGGCCTTAGCAGCTGTGCTAGGTGAGGTATAAAGGAATGCCAATAACCCAATATACCTAGAAACTCTTGCAGCTGCTTTGATGTTGTAGGGACTGGGAACGCCTGAACCTTATCTATAACAGCACTGGGTAGCACTTTGGTCTTTCCTGACCAAACCACCCCCAGGAATTTTACGGACAGGCCTGGACCTTGCACCTTTTGGGGATTTATAGCCCATCCCCTCTGTTGTCAATAGGCGGTTAATGAATCTGCTGCCTGTCCTACTGCCTCCAGTGAGTCGGATGTCAACAGGAGATCATCAATATAATGATATAGGTTAACATCATCAGGTTTTGTCCAATCAGCCAGGTCACGCGCCACTAGATTTTGACAATATGTTGGTGAATGCACGTACCCCTGTGGCAGGACCTGAAAGGTCCACTGCCTGCCTCCCCACGTAAATGCAAACCCATCTCGCCCACCTGGGAAGTCCTTTCCAATCACTAGTTTCTTGATTAGGGTTAACATCTGAGTTTCTTGGCACTCACAACACTTAAGCAACTTATGATTCAAAAAAAGTGAAGAGTTATCTCTTAGTCTCCACAGCTGAAGGAGGATGTGATTGGGCTAGCGGTTAATCTTTGCAAATCGAACCCCAGCCCAAATAAGGTTGTTAAGCTTTTTTTTTTTTTCGCGAGACCCTTATGGGCTCTGACTGAAAGTTCCACACAGGTGGCCTCTTGGTTTTAACTACTGGAAGCACCTCTGCTTCTTCTATTACTCAGATATTGTGCCTAGTGTGTAGACGCTCTGTCTCCCCCAGATCAGCTACTAACTGGGTAACCTGTTGAACCACAGCTTCCAAGGTCACCAGAAGGTTTAATATAGAGACTAAGGTCCCATATAGGTGAGAAGGGGCCTGTTGTAAGATTAAATCTCACATATCTGCTAAAAACTTCACAATATCTGGGCTATCAAATGAGTCCTCGTATATAGCTTCTCTCATGCCTAATTCATGAATATAATTTTGAAGATCTTCCATGGCGGACCATAATCCTGCGTTTAATGGAATATCTGTTTTGTTTGGCCAAACCATGCGACATGCTGCCATTAACCAGTCTGTTATTGAATGACTCTCATTGCTATACTGGACAGCAGCATATAGTCTCTGCCTGACAGCAGGGTATACTGTTACGGTGGCCAGCTTTGATATTTCTGGCCCATTAACCGTGATGCTTTCTGCCCCTGAATCCTATAATCTAAGTAACCATGCAGGTATACTCTCTCTTGGCCTCTACCAAAATCGCTGCACCATATCCATCAGTTCTGTTGGTGTATATGGACTAGCCGTTACATGTAAATGCGTTTCAGCAGGGGGCCATTGGTTAGGGGGCACCCCTGCTGGTCTCTCTCTTGTACTTTCTTCGTCTTTTGGGTTATAATAGGATGGAGTTCTAAAGAATCCACCATAAGTGGAACCTCTAGATCTGACTTAGAGATTTTGTTTTATGGTTCAACCAGGTCCATTTGCTGCGGAAACTTGCTTCTGAGCAGGTAAGTCTGTGTGGGCAAGGGATCAGAGTAAGAAAAAGCCAACAAAAAAGCTCTTTTTAAGGCTTTTTTAAGGCTTTTTCAGGATTTTTTTTGAGGCTAGCATCAGCACTGCACTTGAACTGGGAGCTGGCAGCTTGTAGGCAGGCTCCTGAGTTACCAGGGGTGGAGCTGGCACATTAGCGGCACGGTTTAAACACCTGCCCATGCCTTCATACCTGATAATAAGTCTTAAATAGCTCCTGGGAGGGGGGAAACTAGCTTCCCCCCATGAGTCCCATCAGGTGAGGAACTGTTGTTTCTTTTCATTGGGAAAGGGGAGGTTCCTCTTTGCTCAGGAGACTGGATTTCCTTGACAGTCTCTGAGACTACAGGCTGAAACATGGTCTTTGCTAGATAGCAGACTTATTCCAAGAAGACTGTTGCAACCCAGACTGAAACCTTAGTAAGAAATGTTGCTGTTCAGGCCTCTGGCTGTAGGGAGTGCCTGAGCCTACTTCTGCCCGGGGAGAGTGACAGGGACTTAACCTGTGCGAGGTGTGAGCAGGTGGATGAGCTTCTCAGCCTGGTGGTGGAGCTCAAGGATGAGGTGCAGAGACTTAGGACTATCAGGGAGTGTGAGTGGGAGATCAACTGGTGGAGTGACTCACTGGCTTACCTGGGGGAAGGGCCCTGGGAAAAAAAACCCAGACAGGTGGTGGACCCCCTGCCCTGTCACAGTCAGACAGACCTCACTGATGAGGAAGGTTGGAAAAGAGTCCCAACTCGGTGTCACAGGAGACACCCCCGCCTACCTAGCCTGCCTCCACAACTCCCTCTAAGTAACAGGTTCCAGATGCTGGAAGTTGAAGAGGAAGTGACTGGAGAGGCGCTGCAGGATCAGCCTAGGAGAGAGCCCAGGGCAAGGAGGTCACCCCCACACCTTGAGACTGCCTCTGATAGTAAAGAAAGAAGGGTGGTTGTGGTGGGTGACTCCCTTCTCAGAGGAACCGAGGGCCCCATATGCAGACCTGACCTGGGCCGTTGGGAAGTGTGCTGCCTTCCTGGGGCTTGGGTCAGGGACATAACCAGGCAACTCCCAAAACTGGTTAGGTCAACTGACTATTTTCTGCTACTCGTAGTTCAGGTAGGCAGCGATGAAATCACTCAGACGAGCCTACGCACAATGAAAAAAGATTTCAGGGGTTTAGGGCGTTTAGTCCATGGAGCGGGAGCTCAAGTGATCTTCTGCTCTATACCTTCAGGGCCAATGAGGGACTCCAAGCGGGATAGAAAAGCACAAGCGATGAATAATTGGCTCGGAGGCTGGTGTCGAGCCAGAAACTTTGGGTTCTTTGATCATGGGGTAGTTTACTCGGCCCCTGGCCTGCTGTCTGCCTGTGGAACCCACCTATCTCGAAGGGGGTAGCGAATACTAGCTCAGGAACTAGCGGGGCTTATTGAAAGAGCTTTAAACTAGCTATGAAGGGGGAAGGGGACAAAACAGGCCTCTCAAGAGATGAGCCTAGGGGAAAGATGCTCCAGCAGGAGATGAGGCAGATGACTTGTCTGAAATGTGTCTATACCAATGCACGCAGCACGAGCAACAAGCTCAAGCGGGAAGAGTTGGAAATGATTGTGAGTCAGGCTAATTATGACCTTGTTGCTATTTCCAAAACATGGTGGGACCGTTCCCATGACTGGAGTGCTGACACAGATGGTTACAAGCTCTTCAGAAGGGATAGATGAGGAAAGAAGGGTGGTGGTGTGGCCCTTTATATTAAAGACTGTTTCGATGTAGAAGAGCTTGGGGTTGGGAATGATAGAGTGGAGTGTCTATGGGTAAGGATCAGGGGGAAGGCCTGTAGGGTGGCATCTTGGTGGGGGTCTGTTATAGACCACCTAATCAGGACAAAGAGTTGGATGAGGCATTCTATGAGCAGCTCGCCGAAGTCACGCTATCACCAGCACTTGTTCTGATGGGAGACTTCAACTTCCCTGATATATGTTGGAAATATAATATAGCGCAGAGGAAGCAGTCCAGGAGGTTTCTAGACTGTGTGGAAGATTGCTTCCTTACGCAACTGGTAGGAGAGCCTACCAGGGGCGGTGCCCTGCTGGACCTGGTCTTCGCTAACAGAGAAGGACTGGTGGGAGAAGTGAAAGTTGGGGACTGTCTTGGGCAGAGTGACCACAGAATTGTAGAATTCTCCATTCTTGGGGATGTCAAAAGAGTGGTCAGCAGAACTACCTTCTTGAACTTCCAGAGGGCAGACTTTGACCTGTTCAGGGAGCTTGTAGCGCGGGTCCCTTGGGAGTCGCTTCTCAAGGGGAAAGGGGCCCAGGAAGCCTGGACGCTCCTCAAGACCGAAATCTTAAAGGCACAAGAACAGGCTGTCCCTGAGTGCCGTAAAGCAAGCCGCAGGGGAAGACAACTGGTGTGGATGAGCCGGGAATTACTGTTGAGACTCAAGGAGAAAAAGAGAGTCTACATCCTCTGGAAGAAGGGACAGGCTGCTTGGGGAGATTACAAAGAAGTAGCTAAGGTAGGCGGGGAGGAAGTTAAGAAGGAAAAAGCCCAACTTGAGTTCAGGTTGGCCTCTGCAGTAAAAGTCAATAAAAAAATCCTTTTATAAATATATCAACGGGAAAAGAAGAAACAATGATAATTCTCATCCTCTACTTGATGCAGCAGGGAACGTGGTCACTGAGGACAGGGAGAGGGCTGAGGTCCTCAATGCCTTCTTTACATCTGCCTTTAACAGCCAGATCAGTTATCCTCTGGGCTTTTTATGCCCCGATCTGGAAGTCTGAGACACTGCACAGAAAATGCCCCCAGCAATTCCCGTGGAGACAGTCAGAGAGCTCCTCCTCCATCTGGACTGGCACAAGTCCATGGGACCGGAAGAGCTGCACCCTCGGGTGCTGAGGGAGCTGGCGGGGGTGATTGCTGAGCCCCTCTCAGCCATCTATCAATGCTCCTGGTTAACTGGTGAGGTCCCAGAGGATTGGAGGCTTGCTGATGTGACTCCCATTTTCAAGAAGGGCCATAAGGAGGATCTGGGGAACTATAGGCCTGTTAGCCTGACCTCAGTACCAGGGAAGGTTATGGAGCAAATCATCTTGGATGAGATTGCACAGCATGTGCATGGTGTCCAGGGGATCAGGCCCAGCCAGCACGGGTTTGTGAAAGGCAGGTCGTGCTTGACCAACCTCATCTCCTTCTATGACTTGGGTGACCAGTCTGGTAGATGAGGGAAGGGCTGTTGATGTAGTCTTCCTAGACTTCAGCAAGGCCTTTGACACGGTCCCTCTCAGGCTTCTTCTGGGGAAACCGGCTGCCCGTGGTCTGAACAGATATACGCTTCTTTAGGTAAGGAACTGGCTAGAGGGCCATGCCCAGTGGGTTATGGTGAATGGAGTGAAGTCCAGCTGGCGACCTGTTTCAAGTTGTGTCCCCCCAAGGGGTCAGTACTAGGGCCCATCTTGTTTAATATCTTTATTGATGACCTAGATGAGGGCATTGAGTGCACCCTCAGCAAGTTTGCAGATGACACCAAGCTGGGAGGTGGTGTCGATCTGCCTGAGGGTAGGGCGGCCCTTCAGAGGGATTTAGACAGGCTGGACCGCTGGGCTGAGGTGAATGGGATGAGGTTTAACAAGGCCAAGTGCCTGGTCCTGCACTTTGGGCACAACAACCCCATGCAGCGTTATAGGCTTGGGGAAGAGTGGCTGTGAGTGTGAAGAAGAGAAGGACCTGGGGGTGTTGGTTGATGCTCGGCTGAACATGAGCCGACAGTGTGGCCAAGAGGGCCAATGGCATCCTGGCCTGCATTAGAAATAGTGTGGCCAGCTGGAGCAGGGAGGTGATCATCCCCCTCTACTCAGCACTGGTGAGGCCGCACATGGAGTACTGTGTTCAGTTTTAGGCCCCTCACTACAAGAAAGACATTGAGGCCCTGGAATGTGTCCAGAGAAGGGCAACAAAACTGGTGAGGGGTCTGGAGCACGTCTTATGAGGAACGGCTGAGGGAGCTGGGATTGTTTAGTCTGGAGAAGAGGAGGCTCAGGGGAGACCTCATTGCACTCTATAACCTCCTGTAGGGAGGCTGTGGTGAAGAGGGATTTGGCCTCTTCTCCCAGGCAACGAGCAGGACACAGGGTAATGGCTGCAAGTTGTATTAGAGGAGGTTTATATTAGACATAAGGAAGAAGTATTTATCTCAGAGAGTGGTCAGGCACTGGAATGTCCTGCCCAGGCTGGTGGTGGAGTCGCTGTCCCCAGCAGTGTTCAAGAGGCATCTGGATGACGTGCTGTGTGATATGGTTTAGTGCTTGTGGTGGCAATGGTGATAAGGAGACGGTTAGAGTAGATGATCTTATAGGTTATTTCCAACCTTGTGATTCTATGATTCCTCTTAATACTTTATGCAGTTTTTGAATGCTCACATGATCACGTTGTTAATCTCCCTGAATGTATTGCTCATCATTTCACACAGTATTAGTATTTATTATATTTTGAGGAAGTCCTCCCCAAAACCAGAGAATACTGAGTGGCAGGGAGTGTGAAGACGCCTGGGAAGGACTTGAGACAGATAGAAATCTTCAGTGTCATGGAACTTTATTCCTGAACACCTGAAAGCCCCTGAGAGTTTAAACAGATATTTAAGACAGCAATGTTGAGGCTCAGGCAGATCTGAGGAGGCACAAATGATTTGGGGCCTGGCTAATGCTTGTTGGGCCTTATTCAATACTATCCTGGAGACGGAGAGAGTTTGTGAAATTGAAAGGGAGAATCTCTAGGAAAAAGTAAAAATAAGTGAGAGAGTCTCCTGGTCGAGACAAAAGACCTCCAATCTGAGAGAATATGCTGTGGTGTAAATGCTACATAGCCCCGATTTCATTCCTGATGAGCCTGACCAAGAGCATGATCCTGAGAGAGTCAGGTGTACACCAAACATGTGGCGTACATTCACAAAGACTGCACCAGAAAGGTATGCCGTGTACGGCAACACAGTACATTGGCAGCAATGTATGGTAGAGGGGAATGAAGACCCCTTATAAATGAACTGATTAATAAACTTCAAGACTTGGAGTTACATTTAAGACCTCTATGTGCTTGTGTTTCAGCCATTGCAAAGGTAGCTGAAAGGCTGGACAGAATGGAGAACAAACAAGAAGATATAATAGATAAACTATCAATCGTGCCTGATGCTGATGAAACCATGGTGGTAACAGATAAATCCAATGAGGAACAGAATTCCCAAAACAGCCTACTGGAGGGGCTGATCAACTTGATTTCCTCCCAGCCAGTGTCATCCAATGTCTCAGCTACCAAAAGAAGACGTCCTCCTGCTCAAGCAAGTGACAACAGTAAGACTACGTCACGTTTTGCCTTGTGGCATTACCTATGTGACCATGGAGAAAATAAGAAGGAGTGGCATAAACAACCTACTCCTGCACTTCAAGCACGGGTAAAAGAATCACAAGACAAATCAACCACCAAATTGAACTTCTCCAAAAAGGTGATTGCTCCAGTTGCTGCAGACAACAGAGGTAACAAATAGAGGGGCCCTGCCCTCAGTCAGGGGGAGGAAAGGGATAATAGAGTATACTGGACTGTGTGGATTAGATGGCCTGGCACATCAGAACCACAGATATATAAGGCCCTGGTGGACACTGGAGCACAGTGCACTCTGATGCCCTCGAGTCACCAAGGGACAAAATCAATTTATATTCATGGGGTGACTGGGGGTTCCCAAGAGCTGACTATGTTGGAGGCCGAAATCAGCCTCACTGGTAAAGACTGGCAAAAGCACCCTATTGTGACTGGCCCAGGGGCTCCATGTATACTTGGTATTGATTACCTCAGAAGGGGATATTTTAAAGATCTCAAAGGGTACTGATGGGCCTTTGGAATAGCTTCTGTAGACCCAGAAGGTGTTAAGCAGTTATCTGTTTTGCCTGGCCTATCACAAGATCTGTCTGTTGTGGGATTGCTACGAGTGAAAGAGCAACAGGTACCAATTGCTATAAAAACGGTGCACAGATGGTAGTACCGCACCAACAGGGATTCCTTGCTCCCCATTCATAAGTTAATTCGTCAACTAGAGAGTCAGGGAGTGATTAGGAAGACTCACTCACCTTTTAACAGCCCCATATGGCCAGTGCATAAAGCCAGTGGAGAATGGAGGTTGATAGTGGATTACTGTGGCCTGAATGAAGTCACACCCCCATTGAGTGCTGCTGTGCCGGACATGTTAGAACTCCAGTATGAACTGGAGTCAAAAGCAGACAAATGGTATGCCACCATTGATATTGCTAATGCCTTTTTCTCCATTCCTTTGGCCAAAGAATCTAGGCCACAGTTTGCTTTCACCTGGAGGGGCATTCAGTATACCTGGAATTGTTTGCCCCAGGGGTGGAAACATAGCCTGACCATTTGTCATGGGTTTATCCAAGCCGCACTGGAACAGGGAGGTGCTCCTGAGCACTTACAGTACATTGATGACATCATTGTGTGGGGCAACACAGCAAAGGAAGTTTTTGAGAAAGGAGAGCAAATAATCCAGATCCTTCTCCGTGCTGGTTTCGCTATTAAGCGAAGCAAAGTGAAAGGACCTGCCCAGGAGATTCAGTTCCTAGGTATAAAAGTTGCAAGATGGCCATCGTGACATCCCAACAGATGTGATATAGAATAAGGGGTGGAATGTCATGGTTTTATGATTTTTGGTTATCAGTATTCCACACCATAACATCATGTAATGCACTGGGGGTTTGATTACTGATGCTCAAGTTCCGGGTACCTGTCTGGAGGAGAAGAACTGCATTTCCCCAGGGGCTTTGCGGTGGGCGAGGAGATATAACTCCTGGCAAGGTCACCTGATGCTCTCTTCTCTTCTTCACCTGCGCTTCTCCATCTGCTTTTCTTCATCGGCTCAACTGGACTGCACTTCTCATCTCAGCGTTGTGGTGAGGCGTATCCACCTTTGAGACACACTCTCTCTCTCTCAGTACATTTTGTTGATACTAGATTTAGTAAATTAGTTTGTTCCACCTCAGATCGTTGCTGCTGTTTTCAATTATTTTGGGTCCCCTGTTTCCCTTTTCCAGAGGCACGTATCCGTGGATTCTTCTGCCCCACTGGTCACGGAACCGGGCCAAACCAGCCCGTAAACCGTTGACATTGGGGACCCCATGTGGGAATCAGTCATTAATGGTTGTATGGGAACTGCTGAGTCACGGCCTGAACCTCTGATTGATCACCTGAGGCGAGCAATGAGTCAGCCAGAGGAGCACAGTTGAAGGCAATTCAGCTATGCTGCAGGAAGGGGTGGGGCCTGGCTCTACCTCTCCTAGACTCATTTAAGAGCTGACTACCAGCGTGGAAGGATTTTTTTGAAAGTTCACTCTCTTGGAGTTCTGTAAGTGAGCCTGTTATATGATTAAGCTTTCAATCTATTTTCTTTTTGTTATTGTTTTTTGTTTTGCCTTACTATGTTGTTTGTTTTGTAATTATAACATCTTAATATTTTTTGGTTATGTTTATTGGTGAAAAGGAAGAAAAACTTGCGGACCCTTGACATCTTGTGGAGGTATGTTGTTAACTCTTTGAGAGCCTTGCAAGCTGAGCAGCAGGTAGCGGCTGCAGCTGTGTAGGCATTGGCTGGTACAAAAACTAATTTAGCTTTGGAGTTTGGTGTGCCTGTTTGGGGCGTCACGCATCCTTTGTGTTCCACAGTAGGTCAGGAAAACGCCTTGGTAGAGCTGTGTCATGGTTCTATGTTTTTATGGTTTCAGTATTCCACATCAAAACATCATGTAGTCTATGGAGCATTGAAGTGTCACTGCCCAATCCCAGGTACCTATCCCTGTACATTACAGCAGTCACGGGATCTGGCCCTTCCGGGTGGGGGGGGCGCTCTCTTGTTGCCTTGCAGTGGGTGCTGGAGGGTGCTTTCCTAGCCGTTCCAGGCTTTTCAGGTTTGAATCGGTCCCGGGAACTCTCTCTCTCTCATCTTGTCTGATTTATTAATCTCAATTTCAATTAAATTGTATATATTGTGCTATCTTGTATTCCGGTATTATAGTAAATTAAGTTTTCCTCCATAGATTGTTGCCGCTGCTTTTTTTCCTCCCTTCCTTCTTTCCCATTTTTGTGGGACTTGGGTGGGGGGGGAGGGCAGAGGCCTATCGCCCCTGTCATGGACATAGATTGATCTAGTCAACTCCGTGACAGATTTTTGGTCCCTCAGAGCAACGTGGCGCGGAGCAATCCGCCCTCCGGCGCCGTGATCCCCTCAGCCCCCGCCATCGCCACTCCCGTGCTATTTCATGCAGAGTTTCCAGAACATGAATTTTTGCAGAAGCTGTTGCCTCTCCTTTGGCATTTGATGCATTACACTCATATCCACCAGCATCTTCTTTGCTTAGAGGAGATAGAGGTGCTAAAGAAGAAGAGGTGCTAAAGAAGAAGAGGTGCTAAAG
>NW_024884632.1:0-22642 GCF_019232065.1 Centrocercus urophasianus
TAATCATCTTAATACAACTGTGAACACCCTAATTCAAACAATTCTGTATGAACTACAGCACAAACTATATTTTGTCTGCTTCTCTTACGAGGAACGTGTTGTATTTTCAAAAGTCAACCTAATGGTGAAATTGGCCCTGCTTTTAGCAAGAGGGTTGATCACACACTCTCCAGAGTCTACTTTCCCAAAAGTACCATTTTCATAGCAATACTATGAAAATGTGTGCCACACACACAAGTAGGGCACAATGGCTGTTCTTGATCATGGATAATTTTATAAATATCTTTTGTTTGCTTGTTTGGTGGTTGCAAGACCTATAGATTATTCCTTATGATTAAAGACTTCCCATTCTACTTACATATATAGCATTAAAAAAAAAAAAAGCACAAGCAAAGAAACACTTTCATTTTACAAATCTTGTCCCTTCATTATTGTTATTATTATTATTCTTTTTACAGCAGAAAAATGCCTTATGACACAGTGGAGTGTTTCATTTAAGTCACTTTCTGCTATAAGTGAAAAACAATGACAAGGAGTACAATCTGTGAAAACACTTGGAAAGACTATACACACACACAGAACACAAAAAATTAACCAGCAAAACCAGAAACAAACATGCAAACAAAAAATCCACCCCAAACCCACAATAGAATAATCTGCCTTTTCTCTGAATTTGCTCCAGGCCTGCATTACAGGAAGACTGGAACGCAGCACTCTCATTCTGGCTTATTTTGTCAATGTTTTACTTTCATGCTTCTTTTGTATCTATTAGGATCATTTTTTTTTCACAGTACACAGTTCATTTGGTATATGATTTTAGAAAGGCTATTGCTTTGCTGCAAAATAATCAGCAAATAAGATTAAGAGCACTTTGAAAGCAGCCAGACTATCTACAGCTTTGTGAACATCCTTTAGTACACAGAAACATACAAGAGCTGATTAAAATTCTGGGAAAAGACCTGTGTTTGAATCTCATGATACTATGATAAGGGATAAACTGACGCTTATCTGGGATTCTCAGAAACAGCAGCAGACCACTGCCACCCTGATTCAGCCACAGTGCTTAAAACAACACTGGAAAGATGATATCAATGATATTCAAGGTATATTTACAGTAGCCATAAATGTGGTAGCATTGTGTTTGTCTGTGCTTTTTATCTTCAAGTATAGGCACTTAGTAACAGTATCTGCTTCAATACTGCCTGAAAGTCATTGAACTTCCTGATTATCATTTTGTCCTGAGATAAGTGAGCAAACTGTATTTTTTTAAAATGTATGATTAGGCATTTGCTTTTCTATCCTTTTGCTTATCACTCCTCAGCTAACTCTCAGAAAAGTATTTAGTGTCTTTTATCATTAAGCAACATAGTTCTATAAAACAAGCTACTAGCACTTAGAATGGCATAGCCATTACTTAACACAGAAATAGAAGTTTTTAGTAGCGGTGAAGACTAAAACAATTTCTGAGAGTTCAACAAAAGAGAAATCCTATACAATTTCCCTGCATTTCTCCCTTCTAAAAAATCCGTGTTTCTTAAGGGGAAAAAAAAAAAAAAAAAAAAAGAGAGGAGAACATTACAGTATATAATGAATTCTATCATCAGTGGTAGTCCAGATAGTACAAGCTGTAGACTATCACATTGCTGACAGTGCAGTAACAGCTTCATGGCAACTGCAGGAACAGTTCTGAAGGTACAGAATAGTACTGTGTTTGCTAGTGATAACACACACAGGCAACTTCCATTGTTGGTGTGTGTATATTCCAGCAACTAGAAACAAGCTACAATTTCTCTTAAAGGGCTATATATATGTCTTTTAAGTCAGATCTGCTAGAGTGTAACTGGGGTATTGAAACTTGAAAGATCCAAGTTAGGCATTTAAAAAACCTAGATAAGATCCCCAGTAAGACTTGTCAGCCATTCAGAACAAAAATCACAGTGGACACTCCGAAGCATGACAGAAATGGTAGCTGGAGGAAAGAAAACAGAAATCATCACAGTGTGTGTCCACAGCACGTAAGCTCAGATGCCTAACTTGGGTTGTTCCAAGTAAGAACTTGCTGTGTGCTAACAGCGGAGACAGTTCGTCTGACTAGTTTGAGAAGTTTTCACATGCTCTGCATTAACTGCAAACATCTCTCTTATTCTCTCACTACCTAGAGTAGAGGAATCAGAGCTCTAGCACTTCAGACAAGGGAAACTGTCCTTGAGGAGGCAGGAACAGAACAGAGCTGGCAGCTCTTTAAGGACACCCTTCTATAAGCACAAGAGCTCTCCATCCCCCAGCAGAAGAAATTGAGCAGAGGAGGTGGGTAACCAGCATGGCTGAGCAAGGACCTTCAGCTTAAACTGAGGGAAAAGAGGGAAATGTACAGGAAGTGGAAGCAGGGTTATGTAGCCTGGGTAGAATACAAGGACATTGTTTTTATGTGTAGAGAAAGGATTAGGAAATTCAAGGCACAGATGGCGCTGAACTTGGCAAGGGAAGTGAAAAATAATAATAAGAGGATCTACAGGTACACAGACTGGAAGAGACAGGCCAAGGAGAATATTCCACCTCTGATATATGAGGACAGAGAACTGGCTTCCTCAGACATGGAAAAATCTGAGGTGCTCAATGAGTGCTTTGCCTCAGTCTTCACTGGTGGTCAGGCTCTCCGTGTTGGCCAGGACCCTGAACATCTAGGTATGGGTGAGAGGAGCATATTGTGTCCCACTGTAACAGTGGAACAAGTCTGAGACCTCCTCATGAAAATGAATGTATAGGGGGACAGATGATATCCATCTTAGGGTTCTGAGAGAGATGGCTGATGTGGTCGCCAAGGTGTTCTCCATCATATTTGAAAAATCATGGCTGTCAGGTGAAATCCCTGGTGACAGGAAAAAGGGAAACATCATTCCCATTTTTAAGAAAGGGAGAAAGGAATACCAGGGGAACTACAGGCTGGTGAGCCTCACCTCCATGCTTGGGAAGATCCTCTGAGTTACCATGTTAAGGCACGTACAAGATGAAAAAGTGATCCGAGACAGCCAGCATGGATTCATCAAGGGCAGATTGTGCCTGACTGATCTGGTGGACTTCTATGAGTGACCGCATCGGTGGACAGGTGAAGGGCAAGAGATGTCATCTACCTAGACTTCTGCAAAGCCTTTGACATGGTCCCTCACTATATCCTTCTCTCTAACTTAAAGAGGTATGGATTTGAAACATGGACTGTTTGATGGATTAAGAACTGGTTGGCTCGTTACAGCCAAAGGATAGTGGTCCACGGTTCTACATATGGGTGGAGGCCTGTCACAAGTGATGTCCCCAAGTGTTGGTCTTGGGACTGGTGCTCTTCAACAATTTAATCAAAAACATAGATGATGGAATCAAGTACACCTTCAGCAAATTTGCATATGATACCAAGCTGAGCATGATACCAGTTGATTCAGTGAAGGGAAGGGACCTGGACAGGCTGGAGAAGTGGGCCCATGTCAGCCTAATGATGTTTAACAAGGTCAAGCACAAGGTAATGCACTTGGACTGGGGCAATCCCAGGTATTTATACAGACTGGAGGAAGAACTGCTTCAGAACAGACCTGTGTAGAAGGACTTGGGGGTCCAGGTGAATGAGAAGCTGGACATGAGCTGTCAGTGTGCACTTGCAGCCCTAACTATATACTGGGCTACTTGTAGGCCAACTATATACTGGGCTACATTAAAAAAAGGGGTAGCGAGCAGGGAGAGGGAGGTGATTGTCCCCCTCTACTCGACTCTTGTGAGGCTCCATCTGCAGTGCTGCGTCCAGGCCTGGGGCCCCTGGGACAAGAAAGACATGTAGAGTTATTCACTAGAGTTGTTTAATCAAATTAATTTTGCTGAGAAGGCAACTGCTTACAAATACAGATGAAACTTCAGGTTGAATTACAACAATAAAAATAATTAAGTAAATTAAGTAATTTTAGACTCATTCTTTCACAGAGTTTACCCACTCAGCTTTCCCTTCCTTTTTTTTTCCCAGTTGTTCACATGATGATACTTAAAAAATATTTTCAGCATTAAATTCTGAGATTATTTTTGAGAATATGTTTCCCAGTATAGTGGAAATACAAGTCACAGCCTGAAACAGTGATTGAGCACCTGGTGGGAAGGCAGAGCCAACCCAGGGGAACTCAGGTGCATGTAATGTAGAAGGGGTGTAGTCAGCATCCACCCCTTCCCAAACCTCATTTATGGGTTGGTAGTGGAGGCAAGTGCATCTCTTGCTAGAGATTTCTTTCTACTTGAGGCCTTTCAAAGGTAAGCAGCTTTCTCTTTTTGTTTCTGAATTTGTAGCTGTTGCAGCTAAAAACTTTGCTGCCTCTGTTTTATTGCAGTACTTTTCATCACACTAAAGCATTACACTTTGCCAAGTTGAAATTCTTACTCTGAGTTAAAGTGGTACAGGAATTATATACGTTAAATTTCTGCACTTAAAAAAATATCATTAAGACATAAAGGAAATTGTCTGAAGAGTCTATACAAGAAGCTGTGCTTGTGAAATGCTGTAATTGCTAACAATGGTTCATGGATAGAAGTGATCTACAAATTAAGTGAAAGGGCAAGCATGCGTACTATGTATTTCATCTATACAAAGCACAGTAGTAATTATGAAACAACCTGTTTTGTCTGCTCTGTGCTATTGCATGAAATTAATTTGATTCTGGAGGAAGACAATGTCCTAGAGGAAGGACATAAGCAGGTAAAGCCTATTACTTGTGGTAGAGAAGAATAGAGACTAGTAACTTATTTAACATTAAATGCTTATAATTTACTTTATGGAAAGACTTTACTCTCCTTAACAGTAAAGAAAGATGTTGGACTGTAAATCAAAAAATACCGTCTCTTCAAGCAGGAGGGTAACTTGTTTACTTTCTAACTACTTGCTGACAAGACTGTAACGCAAGAAGTTTAGAATAGCGTCTGTTTATGCTAGATGTAGAAAAAATATGACAGCGATGTGACAGCCTTTGCCTACTTCTCTTACAGCTGTTATGTCTCATGCAAGTTAGAACATATCTCTGGATTGCTGAATGTCTGTTGAGTGTATCATGAGTCAAACAAATTAACTGATTGAATTCAACATTTGGAGTTGTTAAATCCATCTATATTTTGGACTGTTATATCCATCTGCATTTCACTTTAAACTATGCTATGAGTGCTTGCTGTAGATAATTGATTTCTAACTCTTACAAGAGCTCTTACACTTTAAGTAGCAATTTCAGAAAGATTCTCCTGAGCTGTGTTTGCATTGTAAGAGCATTCATGTTAAGAACCTTCAGGTTTTCGATGTGCTTTTCCTGAAATTATAAGAATGACAATACTCGTTTCCCTCAACTACTACTTTAAGTTCTCTTTTTCAGACAGACTGCTGGTACTTGTGTGTGGCTATGATTATTATTTGGGCAAAAATAAAATAGAATTTTAGCTACTGACTTTAGAACATTTAGGGCATGATTTGCTGAGGAGAAATATGTTAAAGAAAATAATGCCTTCCTGTTAACTGACATCTACTTCCTTCCTGTTGGACGTATCAGAAAGGGTGTAAACCCTTTTACTTAGGATTTTCACAGTGGTCATAGCTTTACTCAGACTTCATACAGTATAGCATGACAATCCAACACACAAAAATGATTTTCTGAGGCTGCCTGGCATGTTCCTGTATGTACAATGTAAGGTAGAAAGGACAAATGTCAGCCCTTTCAGAAATGTATATGTACAGAAAAGTTGTAAAAATGTGTAATTCCCTTTCGGGCATTCTTCTGATGTTTTTATATTATTTTGCATTACGTTCATTTTACAGCCTGTTTTTAAAGCATGAACAGATGCAGTACACACTCTTCATGAATGTCCATCACATACTGTTCAAATAGTATCTCCATCTAGTGTGTACTGTGATTTACATTGTCACAAATAAAAGATAAACAGCTTTGAATATACATATTCAAATATGTACATAGTTGGTGAATAACTGATTAGCACATCAGTAGAAATGTTGCAGATGGTAATTTGCAATCCATCAGAAGCTAACTGCTTGCAACAGTCAAGATATGTTGTAGGATCCATTGTATATTAATATACAGGAATCCTTCATAAAATTTAACTATAGTCTTTACCTATTATTTTCTTACCTTCTGTAGACTCCTTTCCCGGAAACAATTCTATTGTCTACTATTAATTTTCTGTTGCATTATTTTTCTTTGCCCTAATTCTGGAACTAGTGAAGTTATTCAGTGAAGTAGGTTCCCTTAAGCTGGCAATGAGTAATAGTGATGGCAGGCCTCCTTCTGTAAAGCAAGCACTCACATGGTGAGAAATCTTTCTACTTGGAAAAACTTGATTATTTCTTAACCACTATTTGGCTTTCCAGAGAAGAACCTTAGGAAATTTGCTAAATTGTCTGTGTGGAACTGTTTGCTTTCAGTGAAAATAATCAAAAAGTCTTTCTAAAACTAGAGTTATAAGCAGAGAGTTGTGTAATGTAGACAATGCAAGTACGTTCAGAAAAAAGTTTACCTAGTTATCACTGAGGTCACAGCCAAATATTAGTTAATGTTGCAGGAGTAAGAGAAGAGTGGCTAACTTCATTACCTGTGCTGTCACGTTTTGGCTTCTACACCATGCTGGCAGTCATATCAGATAACAAAATCGTGGTTGTTGATTCAGTGAAAGAATAAAATAATTGGGAATACTTCATAATTTGTTCACACTTAAAATGTAACTGGTGTGCGAATAATATATGCTGTTGATCAACTAAGGGAAGACATTTCTCCCATATAAAATATGGGAGAATGTGAAGTATCTGTTTACTAAATAAATTTGGGTTTTTTTTTTTTTTTTAAAGTACTAACCGATCCTATTTACCTTTTTAAGTTCAACAGATTCTTGGCCATCTGTTGCTGGTAATACTAATTTTCATTCCTCTTGACATCATATCTGCTGTAGTCAGCTCAAATTAATTTCAGAGATGATGCATAAAGAATAAAAATGTTTCTGCATTTCAGCTACTGGGGCTCCTGAGGAAGGGATACAATATTATATCATCAGATACCTAAATTCACCTACTCAATCTTCTCTGTGCTTCAAGGGCAGCCTTCTCTTCCATTGTCTCTGAAGATTTCTTGACTGAATCAAGATAGGAGGGGATTACAGGTCTTTATTTATCTAAATATACTATTATGAATGTATTTACTAGTATCTTGTGGTCCAGTGATCAGCATACAAGTTTACAAAGACAGGAGATAGCAGAGTAAATCACAGCTATGTGACAAATAGCAGAGTGACATGTTGATTATTCTGTGAGTACCGTGAAGAAGCCTGTCAATACCAGTAAAACTCATGAAGTCTTTCTGTTAGACTGGCTGACATTGTGTCGATGCATGCCAGAGAGGTGATGTCAGCCAAGCTGTAGAACAGCATCTGTCATTTCCACAAACTCATCAGCAACACCCATGGGTGAAATGGCATTTAGTTTATGTAGCTGGTACTAACCAATCACTTGTTTCCCAGCAGTCATCAGTAGTTTCCCAGCAGTCTTACAAACAAAAAGAAATGTGCTTGTGTGTAGACTCCTCATCTTTGTACATTAAACCTATGTTTGAGTGGCTTAATATGCAAATGTCAAGATTCTATTGAAAATTCTTTGACCACTGTTTTATGCAGTGGAGTTAAGAGAACAGTTTCTACGTGTAATGGCTGCATTTATCCCCTTTTCCCTCTTCTTGTTGTCTACCAACACAGCCAAAATTTTCCTAAAATTTAGTTCTTATTTATCATATAAATACAAAATGAAGCCTGACATGCAACACGGAAAATGAAATATACATAATGCTGTGGGAGTCAAAACAGTGGTTAAGACAAAGCAAACAACTGTAGCTGCAGTCAGCAACATATCTATCTTAATGAATAATCTTCTTTATGAGTTTGCTTGAAGTTTTGGTGGAATTTTTGGGGGTTTTGATAATTTAGGAACTAATTTTATTTTCAAGAAAACTAACAAAAAATATCACTGTTGATGGAAACAGAATATAACCCACTGGTTTTCTCTATTTCATTAAAAATATAGAAACAAATTTAATTGTATGTAGCAGCAGAAGAAGAATAAAATAAGGACAAAGAATAAAATAATTTCAAGAAGAACATCTCTCTGAAAACAAGTTGTGTTAGAAGAAGCACACAATAACACAATCTTATAGCAGCCTTCTAGGGATAAAACAACAGAATTTTCATTCCTAGAATCTGAAAACTCTGGTGACCTGACATCCAATGCTTCCAAAAAATCTCCATAAATCATCAAATTCACACTAGAAAACTGACTGTAGACCTGACATTCGAGATAATTTATTTTTCTTTGTTGCCTTTTTGTTAAACACCTGTTAGTGGAAGTTTAGTAACACCCTCAAGAATAGGCCTTTTAATTTGCTTTAAAGCCTCATCTTCATTTTTGTACTTTCAGACCTGATTATTAAAATTTCCCTCTACAGATCAAATTCCTGAATGAACCTTGTTTGGGCAGTCTCGGAAAATAAGGGTAAAAGATCTGTATTCTGACTTTTCTAGCTCAAAAAGTTTAAAGAACAATAAAGACCTTCTCAACATGTAAACATATTATGCCAGTTAACTAAGAGAAGCTTGATTCGATGTTGAAAATGTTTGAACAAACTAATTATGTTTAAATGATAAGTATGGACTTGCAAGACATCCTACTGAAGTCACAATGTTTTTTTACAGTATAAAGGTTGTCCTAAATATGATTATTTCTTATGCTGTTTTAATCCATGAATACTAAATTGAATGAAGTTTTCAGGATTTGAGCTGTCACTAACTGTTTGAGGAAGAAAGAAGTAACTGAATGAAGCTGCTTAAAGGTCACTGACTTCACTACATGCTAACACTCAGTTACCATTACACTGCTGGGACTCTCCTTATTCTGAAGATCCATCTAGAATGAGGAGTCACAGCCATTTCTGTCAGTGATGCTAAATCCTGAACAACATCTAAGAAGTGAAGTTCCTGCTCAAATGAGCTAAAATCTTCTCTTACCTTGTTCTTTTCACACTTTCAATTCTCTGTTCTCCTCCAAAAGGAAGAAAAGAGCAGAAAACATTCTTGTTCCTTGCGGTTCTGACCACTCACTTCTCTTCCCCCAGTAGTTTTTCTAGGGGTCTGACAAAAGGAATAGGCTGAAGGGAGAGGGGAGCATGATAAAAATCTGTGCAGAAGGTGGCTGTGATAGGGAAGAGATTACTATGTTCAATACAGTAGTCTGAGGTGGCAGAACAAGTAGGGAAAATTATTTTTAGTTTGTTATGAGCAGCTCAGCTTAGCAGGAGAAAATGCGTGCTTTGGGCAATGAATATATTATCTGTTGCGATCATATTAGGAAACTTACTTGGCTTGAGCATAAATAACTGATCTGTGGTACACTGGTGTATATATATATTTGAAAGCACAACAGTTGATTCCTGCCTGTGACTTAGATAAAAAGACTTATGTTCTGCAGCTTGGCAAGATTTCTAGATTTCTGGGGAGTGTTAGTTCAATTACTACTAAACTCGTTTAACCATCCTTTCTGCTAAGGGCATGACACGTCTGAAAATACTAGTTTTTCTGCATTAGGGATTCCTACAGGCCTAGCAAGGGAGTCACCAGTATCACAAGTGATTGTATAAGGAGTTATGAGGAGGGCATGAGTAAAATGACATGGCAATATGGGAATGAAAGAGCAAAGAAAAACAGGCAAGCTGTCAAGCATTAGTGATCTGAAACATTAGTGATTAGGGAAGCAAAATAGGTATGAACTACATTTTTGGACTGATGGATCTTCTTTCTGATACAATGATTACAAAATCTTAATAAATCAAAATTTTAATATTTTTGTGGAGTAAAGTGAGTAATTGTAATCTTAAAATTCATTGATAATCTTAAGTTATTGTACAAGGTTAGTGCTTTTTTTTTTTTTTTTTTTTTAAATTTAATGTTTAAGTATTAAAAAAAAAAAAATCTAATTTGAAGCTTTCTTTTAGAAAGAAGAAATGCCAGCATTGCCTCTGTTTTCAAAGTATCACAGAACAGTTGTTAAGCTACAAAACCATGCTACAGAATAACCTAGAATTTGTAGAGCCTACCTTTCTCCTGTGGGATGGCACAATAAAGTATGTTTCAATATTATGTTTCTTCAAGAAACTATTCCTTTCATGGCCATATCCTGGTTCTACTTCATAGTCCCCATTTAGGCACTCTAGGGTGGTCTTTGTAATATGAACTTTCCTGGAGAGAAAAATGGGACCTTCTTTAAAGCAGTGATACGTCACTAGTTGCTACTGTGCAAAAGATCATAATAGGATATGTATATTCAGCCACATAAATCAAAGTATTTCTAGCAAAATGGTAACTGCAATATCTCCAAAGATTTGCAGACTTCTTGATTGGTAGAAAGTGGAAGTCTGCACATCATCTTTCATATTGTGTAATTTTGTTGATTTATCTCTCTGTCTGTTGTGGGGAAAAAAAACCCTAGCCTCTTAAGTGCATAAAAGATAAAAAATTTTTGTTCTCATCCTGTTTCCCTTAACAGTTCTCAAATGCACTGTTTACTTACTCTGTTTTATGGGCAGATTTCTCATCCACTGTACTTGGGAAGCACATACATTTTTGACACATGTGAGACTGCATATACAGAAAACTATCTTCACATTTTCTCCTGAAAGATCATTCATATTTGAAATGACTTTCTACAAGGTATCTGAAAAGCTGTTACAAACTTTCTTTTTTTTTTTTTTTTTTTTTTTTTTTTTTTTTTAACTGGGAAGCCTCAAGGTAAGGAATACTCAGAAACATTGTTTAAACTCTCTTAAACGTATATAGCAAACAGAAATTCACTCAGACAGAAAAATGAAGAGGCTCCATTGTTCCCCTGTTCAGAATGTCAAAATCTTGTAAAAAACTAACAAAGATTGCAAGATTGTAGTTCAAACGCAAGTTGCATTTGAAGAGGTGTACTGATGCACTGTGTCCACTTAAATTGAGTCCAAGGCTGCCCAAGGAGTACTTAAAATTCCAAGGCATGCCTCATGCAATGGCTGCAGGTTTATGTACTACTGTATCATCTGCAGACACATGATGGATATCTGAACATGTAAGCAGGTATTTTCTTTTGGCAGCAGACAACTAGTATTGACTACTTGTCCTTGTAAGTAGAGTAAGGAACATATGTATACCCTCCTGTCCCCCTTCCTGTGTACGAATCCAAAAATTCCTGAAGTGTTTAGGGAGCTTTACTTTTATAACTTGAAATGATTATGAACGTCTAGCATTTTTACTTTCCTAGTGCTGTCTTATTCCTTCTCTTTCTATGTGGCAGTTTCTAAAAAGGAGTTTGGAAAACACTTACTAAGAGAACTTATTTCTACTGCTTTTCAAAATTTTACTTCCAATCTATTAAGAACAAAAACTTCAAGGTCATTTGCACAGTTCCACAGGAGATAATGCAGTTGCTGCTCTTACTGTACACAACTCTCAACCCTTCTTATGAATAGCAAGTACAGTGCAAGTGGGACGAAGGAGGAAATTATTCACCTATATGGTCTCTGGTTCTTTTTCTATAGGTCTTTCTCAGACTTACCCAGGCAATCCTCCAGCTTCCATTACATTGGCTAAAGTAACATCATTTGACCAGACATCGTATTGCCATTTTCGGAGACCTAGGACCCCACAAAGCACCCTTCCTGTATGTAATCCAACTCTCATGTTGAGATCAACCTCTGTGGCTTCTGCAACAGATCTGGAATATATAGCATCAGAATATAAGTCTTTAGACAGTACCATTACTCTTATTTTCTTTTTCAGTACTTTCCCCAAAGTTAATAAATATACACATGATTCAAGAAATGACTTTATTAGGAATACAGAACAGAAACATGATGAAACTACTAAATTGGTGCAAAATCAGTAGAAGAGTGATAATAAACATTCATGTACTCCCAAAGCCCTGAGAAGAGTGGCATAGAAATCACCCCTAACTATGGCTAACTATGGACCACAACTTATGAATTAAAGCTAAACTTCTGAGATTTTCATTGTATACCTGGAAGAGGAGGAATTAATTGGTGAAATCGTTATTGACAGAGCTTTGATTTTGACGCCACTATAAGGGAGGATTCTTTGTGAAGTACATTCTCACTCTGCAGTGACCTGTGAATGTTGAAAAGGATTCCTGAAACTAATAATTTTACATAGTTCGTGAAGAGATAATGTTGTGCATAAATCTTTGCAGTTTGTCCTGCTACAAAGGCATGTGGAATTTCACATTTAAGTTGCAGTTCAAAAGCAGACATAATGAGAAAATAAAAAAGCTACCTAATTTATGTAATATTTAATTTTCTGTAGGTTTCTAAATTTAAACTTTCCAAGGCATTTAATAGAAGTCCTTAAACTCGTACTCTGGCTATATTTTTATCCTTACCTTTCATTGGCCAGCATGTTTTTAAAAATATCATCAAGCCACAAGAGATGGAGATCTTTAGAAAAACTTTGCAGCTGTTTTAGGGGTAGCAATCATATTTATTTCTTGTACAGCTGTACTTTAAAAGGTACAGTTAATTGAAAGGGCATGTGCAGTATAGGACAAGATGAGATGCGTTACGGCACAATACTCCTGGCATCAATTTAAGAAGCTCTGCAGCCTTGGATTGCTGCAGAACTACATGCTGTGTCGGCCCTCACTAATGCGGGTAACTGTAGAAATCTATTGTCACCACAGGAAATCTAGGCCTGACACAATTTTCAGTCATATTTAATGCAACAGCAGAGAGAGACTTATGCACAGCTTTCTAATAGATTAAGTATTTCCTTGTCCTATTTCTATCTACTGAAAGTTGACCTTTCATTATACAGTATCTGCTTGCAGGCAAACCTTAAATACGACTCCAAGGAATTATTATCATTGTTACACTTCTTATGTTCACTGTGTGCTTGACAAAGCCCCAAGGAAATAAAGGAGATAATGAGACAAGCCACCTAACGATAACTTTGTCTTCACTGTGCACATGCACTGTGCCATTCACTGAGTGAGCTTATGTTAAGACCATAGCATGTAGCCTGCAAGCCAAATCATTTCAGGACTAAGGCTTGCTCACTTGTGTATGTTCTGCTGGCTAACTAAAGTAGTATTTAATTCATAGAGTCATAGAATAACCGAAGTTGGAAAAGACCCTCAGGATCACTCAGTCCAACCGTCCACTGATCACCAATAGCCAAACAATGGATGAACCATGTCCCTCAACACAAGTCCAAACGTTCCTTGAACACCTCCAGGGTCAGTGACTCCACCAGCTCCCTGTGCAGCCCAGTCCAGAGCCTGACCACTCTTTCAGAGAAGTAGTATTTCCTAACATCCAGCCTGAATCGACACTGGTACATCTTGAAGCCACTTCACCACCATACCTACAATAGTGTGAGTTTTCCTATATGCAGATTAACATTAAAAAAACTTTTCATTTAAAATAGTCTATAAAATATCATGGTACATGAAAATACAATGCAGTTGCAGTGACCAAAACTACTTCAGATGCTCTCTACCTTTCTTTGCCCCAGCTTGCTCACCTGCTTATAGAAACTTGAATATTAGAACAAAATAAATAAAAGAAATGGGCAGAGAAATACAACATGAATGATCACATTCCTTGCTTTAAAAAGCTAGACTGCACCAACGAACCATAAAGCAGGCTATTAAAACATTTTATATTGAACAAAATATTTCCCAAGTGTAAAATCTGAATCTTGAAAACATTCCTCACTCTTTTTTTCCTTTTTTTTTTTCTTTCTCCAGAAAGAGATGGTTCAAGCATCAGACTTCACAATAATTAACTAAACAGCAACAGAACATGCAGGTGCAATATAAGACCAAATTTCATCTGTTAGGAGTCAACAATATAAGATCAAGTTATCAGTGTTATTCACGTGTCGTTCACTATTTGATAGAAAAACAAAGCTGATTTATCCCCTGATAGATCCCACTAAGGTACCTAGATTTCAGAAAGCAAGGGTTCCTAGGTCTTTTCCTTCACATCTCTTCAAACTCCACAAATAGCAGGAATATTCAATATAGGAGACAAGTCCTATTATAAAATAATTCTCCTCCCGCATAATACCATAATTCTTAAACCATAATTGTCCAACCTTCTGGCTTGCTTGGGCACGTATAAAATATATAATACATTTAATGTACTTAAGTAACAAGGCTTATTTTATGTGGGGTTGTTTCTTTGTTTGTTTGTTTTCAATTAAATCTTAAAAAAGCAACAGAGAGCAACAGAAACATAAAGGTAGTGAGATGTTTGGCCTCGTTTTTGTGAAACTAATTCAACAGTTTGGCTCAGTTGAGGTGGTTGTCATTCTCAGTGAATTCTCAAGGTGTTCATCAGAGATTTTTTGATGCAGTTACTTTTCCTGTGCTTCATACTTGAAAATAATTGTTTGAAAATAAATGTATGTACTGCCAAAAATGATGACATGACTAAGGTGTGACTATGAAGTATTTTTCTTTGTTAAGAAAGGGCTTATGAAAGTCTGGTACAGAGAACCATTTTTCGTTGAATGTCTGATTGCAACTCTTCACATTCTGTGTGAAAATTCACAAGTAACATATTTATGTTAACTGCAAATGGAATTGCAAATACACAAAAAAATTTGATACCTTATTTTGAAATCTTGAAATCTATTCTCAAATTTATTTATCAAAATGGAAAACACAGCTGCATATTTTCCACTGTTCACAGGACTGTGTTTAGTCAGTGTATCAAAATGCATGAAATTATTCTCCATAACTTGAGCTTGCCACAATTTAAGTTTCATTTCAGATACTGTTATTGTCTGAAATATACAACAGATATGATGGCTTTTACATTGAAGTTGTTCGTTTAACTCATTTAAATGAGCGGTCAAATCCACCAAAAATTTGTGATACATTTTTAATCTTCACATTCTGGCACAAATTTTCTTTTTGATTCACAAAGGACTTGATGCCACTTTGGAAATCATAAAGCCTCTTTAGCATCTTACCTCAACTTAGCCACCTTCCTTCAGAAAAGTAAATGATGAACCCATAATCAGGAACTCCTGGAATTTGCAATGATTCAGTCCTTTGGACTTAATGAAATTCTCAGCTTTGATCATAGAATCACAAGGTTGGACTAGATGACCTACAAGATCATCTAGTCCAACCATCCTCCCACTACCATTGCTACCATGAAGGCTTACGTTAAATTTTTCATCAACCAGAATCACTAAGTCCTTCTCAGCATGGCTACTGTCATGGATTTCTTCTCCCTTTTTGTATATGTATCTGGGATTATCTCAGCCTAAGAGCAAAATGTTGCATTTTGCTTTGTTATCCTCTGGATGCCAACCCTTTTTTAATTTTAATTTTTTAATTAAATTTTTTAATACAGTATTTTTTTTAATTTGCTGTATTAATTGTACTACTTAGATTGGCGTCATCAGTAAACTTGCTGAGGGTACCTTCAATTGCATCTTCTATGCCACTGATAAAGATGTTGAGTACTGTACCCAAGACAGATCCCCAGGGCACAGAGCTGATTACCAAACTCCACCTCAACATAGAGCCATTGATCAAAAGCCTACAGCTGTTCCAACCAATTCCTTATCCACCAAATAGTCCACCCCTCAAATCCGTATCTCTGAAATTTAGAGATAAGGATGTGGTGGGGAACCATGTTAAAGGCTTTGCACAAGTCCAGGCAAATGACATTGGTCACCTTCACTTCGTCCACCAGGGTGGACTCCATCACAGAAGGCCACCAGATTGGTCAGGCAAGACCTCCCCTTGGTGAAGCCATGCTGGCTGTCTCAGATCCCCTGCTCATCCCTCATGTGTCTTAACATGTCTTCTAGGAGGATCTGTTCCATGATCTTCTCAGGCACATCCCCTTAGTCAAGGGAATGAGTATAATCAAAATGTACAATTTATGTAATGATACAAATGGTTACAGGATTCCGTTACATTTTTAATAAGTTATGAATGTTAACCTCAATACCTGTACCAACATTTATATCCTGTTCACCAGATTCCCTCCTTGTTTCTAATTGGAAGCAACACAGTTCATTTCTCACCCTTGGAGTAGAAAGAAAACATAACAGTCTCTGCTTTAATTGCTCGTTTGATTGTTTACAACCCATGCGGGGCAGTTTCATTCTAACCATACTACCATAAGCTTTATACCTCTATTTTATCTGCTCAGCATATTTTCCAAACAAAATAATCTCCGAAATCTGTCTTCTAGATTTTGTGTTTATGAATGAGTGAAAAGTTTTTTCCTAATCTTCAGCAGAGCCTGTTTTCCTGCTCTGAAGCTCTTTGTGCATTTGACTTATCCACACACTCCTGTCAGCAAGAGATCTGGAGCCAGAAAACATCAAAAAATTGAACAGATGATACTCCATTTGCAGTAAAAGAAGAAATATAATTAAGAGTAAGTTCTCTTGGAATGCCCCATCTTCCTGTTCTCTAGCATAATCAGAATTGGTAATTTGGTTTTACTAAGAAGAGAAATGTGCATTCAACTTGGATATTGCAGTCCTTACTGGCAAAATTGCAGGGGGCAGAAGGGACTTCTAGAGATCAAGTCCAATCCCTCAGCTAAACTAGGTTCCCTACTGTAGGTCACAAAGGTAAGTGTCCAGATGAGTCATGAATACCTCCAAAGGAGACTCCACAATCTCTCTGTGCAGCCAGTTCCAGTATTCCGTCACCCTCACTGTAAAGGAGTTCTGCATATCTGTGAGGAGCTTTCTATGTTCCAGTTTTTGGCCATAGTTCCTGGTCTTATCACTACACACCACTGAGAAGAGTCTGACCTCATCCAATTGCCTCCTGTAGGAACGTTACTCACACTCCTAATTCCTCATAATAATAATAAGAATGGAATAATTGTGCATACATACAGAGGATCATAGAATGGGCCTGGGTTGAAAAGGACTATAATGATCATCTAGTTTCAACCCCCCTGCTATGTGCAGGGTCACCAACCAGCAGACCAGGCTGCTCAGAGCCACATCCAGCCTGGCCTTGAATGCCTCCAGGGATGAGGCATCCACAACCTCTCTACAACATATTTCAGTGCTTCACCACCCTCTGGGTGAAAAACTTCCTCTTACTGTCAAACCTAAACCTCCCTTGTCTTAGTTTAAAACCATCTCCCCTTGTAGACAATAATTCCCCCTCCTGTCTATACACTCCCTTCAAGAATTGGAAGGCCACAATGCAGTCTCCCTGGAGCTTTCTCTTTTCCAAGCTAAACAAGCCCAATTCCCCCAATCTTTCCCTCAATGTACATACTGGAGAGCAGTCCTTGAGAACAGCCCTGCAGAGAAGGACCTGGGAGTCCTTGTGGGTAAAAAACTTAACATGAGCCAGCAGTGTGCTCTTGCAGTTCGGAAAGCAAATGGAATCCTAGATTCCATCAGAAGAGGTGAGGCCAGCAGGGATAGGGAGGTAATTGTCCCCCTCTAATCTGCTCTTGTGAGACCCCATCTGGAGTACTGTGTCCAGGTCTGGAGCCTCCAGTACAAGAAAGACAGATGTTGGAAAGGAGAGGAGAGCCACAAAGATGATCAGAGAGCTGCAGCACCTCCCCTATGAAGACAGGCGGAGGGAGCTGGGCTTGTTCAGCCTGAAGAAAAAGCAGCTGTGGAGTAACCTAATTGCAGACTTCCTGTATCTAAAGGGACCTGTAAACAGGAGAAGAGCCAACTGTCTGAAAGGGTAGATAACAATAGGACAAGGGGAAATGCATTTAGGTTGAGGGAGGGAAGATTTAGGTTGGATGTCAGGGGGAAGTTCTTCACAGAGAGAGCTGCCCAGAGAAGCTGTGGATGCCCTGTCCCTGGAGGCATTCAGGGACAGGTTGGATGAGACCCTGAGCAGCCTGGTTAGAGGTTGGTGGCCCTGCTTGTGGTGGGGAGGGGGGAGTGTTGGAGCTTGATGATCCTTAAGGACCCTTCCAACCCAGAACATTCTGCTTCAGCCCTCTGATCACCTTAGTGGCCCTGCTCTGGAACCTGCTCCAAGAGCTCTAGAAACCTCAATAACCCTAAATAAATCTAGTCTCTAGCTAGCCCTCCCCAGTGATGCTCTGCCTCCTCATTGACATTCCAAGTCTGAAATCTTCCAAATTAAGATGTCTAAAAAATAAAATGCTAATATTGCCCATCAATTATATTCTACTACAATTTCTAAAGAGTCACAGAATTGCTGAGTTTTAAGGCCCTGTTTTAATTATCTCCAGGAGATAATTATGCATTATAAATGCACACCATCCCTCTGTAACTTCCCCAGTATTTGATCGCTTTAACAGAAATTATTTTTTAATTTTTAGGCAGGAATCCCTACATTTCAGTTTTGTTTACCCATTGCTTTTATTCTGACACTAGATGTTGCTGATAAAAAGTTGCCTTCACCCTCTTTGCACGTTTTTTAAAGATACTTCATATTTGTACTGTTATCTTCCAGGCTGAACAGTCCAAGAGAAATCTTTCCTTTTTAATACAATTCCTTTTTCAAATTTCACATTATCATGAGAGCAGACATACAAAGGAAACATTTCTACTATAGATCATACTGAAAATTAAAAAAAAATGGAAAATCAGAAAGCGGTATCATTACTGTTATTTGTATGCACGAAAGACAACATAACTAATGAAATTAATGATTAATTCTAGGCTTAAAAAGAGGATGGGAGCAGCAGCTACTGCTTTCCACGGATTAAAAAAAGTCTACTGAAAAACGTGTACAAGGCTTATTCTAAAACCCAATGCCTTCCTTGTAAATGCAATATAGAAGTCTTGTGCACAACATAAAGATTCAGGATCTCTTGATTATTTCAGGATTTCTCTATGCATTGTGTTGTTATGTATAACTCCAGCTGTTATAGGGAATAAAGTGTGATTCTTTTAGGATTTTCTTATCACAGATAATCATAAATTACCATAGATTACAAAGTTTTTTGTCAGTTTTACAATGTTTATAAAGATAATGTGAGCTTACATCTAATGAGGAGAATATGGATTTATTTACCCAACCCTTGAGTTTTTAAGTAAATTAACATTATAACGAAAAACACAAGATAGAACTGAAAATGGGAATTGCTTTCATTTGTTTTAAGTACTTCTTTCATTTTTGGTTCTTCAAAATCCTCTCCAAAGACAGATCAGTGAATCCAGGTTCACTGAAATATATAAGGTTGATATGCAGGAACAGAAGCATGTGGTAAAGTATTAGCTGTGTTTGAACGAAGAGCTATGACTTCCACAGAGACAGAACAACTTGCTCATGAAAGAGATTCAGTGAACTCAGTGAGCAGATCAGTTACCATCCTCTACAGAACCAAAACCTTGCACAAGCAAGCATGGTCTACATTTGGGAAAGCATTTGCTTTGTGTGCTTACCCGTGTGTTCATCTGCATGCATACGCATCCACACATACAAATGTATGGCATAGAAAATGTGACTGACTCAAAACAGAAAGAGTACAGAAGGTAGAATGTTCCAAATGTTAGGCATGGGAATTTTTAAGAAAACTGCTTTTAAGTCTCTCATTGACTAAATCCCACAACTTCCTACTCCAATTACCTGAGGAATAATGAATACTCGTTTTATTAAAACAAATAGATATATAATTTCCGAGGGAGGAAGTATTTCTTTGTGGTCTGATTCGCAAAGACCTAAGCATACTTTAAAATTTGTCTTTGAAATTAAGTAGAAATTAGTAAGAGTCAGTGGGAAAGACCAATACAAAGAAAAAATTTACTGGATTATCTTTGGAGTGCTATTCTGTGTTAGCATATTAAAAAAAAAAAAATCTATATGATACTGCAGTATGTTTCTATTTTGTTTCACATAGCACTCAAGTGTAACTGAGGAGTAACTGCAGTAGTAAAATACACATTTTGAACTCATAAATGTTAGGTTTGTTTGCTCTATAAGACCCTGTATTTCTGTATTTAATACTTTACTATAGTACTAAACTGAGATTACACTGAGGTTTATTCACTTCTACAGTGAAAGCTGTAAAACTTTGGGATTAAAGCAAGCAGAAGGAGAACCCCGAGTCAAATCCATATCCCCAGCAGCCAAAACGAAAAAATGAGAGGTACTGCAAATAGCGACCAAACACTTTACAACATAGAACTAAGGCTCTGATGTGACATACTTTTGCAGTAAGAAGTAGACAGCATCCCAGAAGAGCAATCCCATCCCAAATGTAATAATGAAAGCGCTGTGCTGACAAGTATTTATTTATATACAGAATTAATGAGTTCACTCTCTTCTAAAGACTCTAAAACACATGCACAGTAGCGAAGAAGTCTCTTTATTCCTTCCCTCCCAAGCAATGAAACAGATATCCAGCTCGTGCTAAAAGCTCATTCACAGTTCTCTCGCATTCACTTTTTAACCTTGGTAAAAAAAAAAAAAAAAAAGATTAAAGTGGAGTGCTCAAGCATAAAAAAAAAATCCTTATCAGCAAAGCAAGTTTCACACTACATTTCAGAAAATCAGACTAAATTTAAATGAAAGATTTAAACATGGTGCAGAAAGGAGAAAACAGCAAGCTGTCATTTTAGGAATGCAAGCACATGCAAACACATGAAACCTGCATACATCAGGACTAGCTTTGATTTTTGCATACTGGTAAGTGAAATGAACAGTGTAAATACAGAACTCAGATTCCATTATTTGTGTTAAATATCAACTGAAATACATAATTTCCCTCACAGTGAGGAAGTGGATTCAAAAATTGGTGTCTAGAATTATGATTTGTGAAGCAGTAGCTGTGACTTGAAAGCAATAGGATGCACTGTTAGGTGGGCAATGCTACCAGACACTACCGTTATTCTGAAAACACCTTTACTGAATGCAACATCAAAGCTGCTACAGCGCTCTTTTCCACATTCACCATGTGCAATACTTACGTGATGGTGTCAATCATATCCAATCCCATTTCAACACAGCAATGGGCATGGTCCGTTTTGGGTTGGGTTAAGCCAGATACACAATAGTAACAGTCACCTAGGATTTTTATTCTTCTGCAGTGATTTTCCTTTAATAAAAACAGAATGGGAAAAGTTTTACTGTTCACAGAAATAGTCCAATACTTACAGGAAAAAATATTCTCCAATAACACAATCATTCAGAGAATCCTTTTGCATCCACAGGAACAAATTTAGGGCTCATGAAACCTGGGTTCCTTGTACAGAGCACCTGACATACACATCTGTCAATGTAAGCTGCTCCAAAAGTAATGTTATTTTATTTCCTTGGAAACTACAGCAGATACAAAGAGAACAGTAACACTACCAAGAAAATTTTCAGCTACAAAACGCTATTTTTCATCACAGTCACCACCATTAGCTATGCATTTTTACCACCATGAATAAGAGTCTGCAGCCATGCTCATTCAGAATGTGCACTAACGTAGGTCACTGCTGTCACAGTGGCCACTGCTGAAATGCACCACCCATCTCTTCACTGTGCTGACATCCATTTGGTCTCTATAAACACTCAGCAAGCATTGTAAATGGGTGACTTTTTTTTTTTTTTTTTTTTTTAACGTGGAGGAATTAAATTACACACCTTTGCTTCATTTACCCTTCTGTGTCAGACACCATTTTGTCAGGCTACCTCTCTTTTGCATGGCAACAGAATTTAATAGAATTTTGGCAGGAAGGTTCAGCCTACACTGCCACACCATCAACATCTGCCTCTGACATTATGGGCCAACTTAAAAAAGGAAGCACTACTTTCATAGCAAGCCTGACTAATCTATACATATATTCTGGAGATAAGGCCCACTGATTGACACACATAGGGTAACATTACAGTTCAGAATAAATTTTTTTCCTTGTCATTTTATCAGTTCAGCATCTGCAGTGAGACTTCATTCCTGCATCAATCCGAACCAAATATTGGGAGCCAAAAAAAATACTCAATATTAGGAAAACTTAGTATTCCAAGACAATGTGTTTATGTGTTGCACATTTGTGCATTCCTAGTATGTAACTCACAGCGTAAAATATAGCATGATTGCTGTACTGCATGACACACTTGCAGATCGGAAGAGATAGTCACTTTGTATTATCATTTAATTTATCTCCTGCTTGTATATAATGCAAGTTCCACAGTAATACTCCTGACTAAATCACTCCCATTTTGAAAAAGCAACGGGATGTGAGAATTGCTATATCAGTCTGAGCTGAAAGTTCATTCCTGATTAAAGAACATAAGAAAATGCCTTTAACAAAGCAGTACCTTTGACTAATAAGCTACAAAGAAAAATCAACAGGTGACAGTATACAGCACAGTTAGACTATACCAACTTCTAATCATTTACAATACTGTGGGAACAAGTATAGGAATTCAGGGAATCCAACTACCACAATGGGGACTATGCCAGTAAGTGATCTGCAGAACCAGTTCTTGTGAATGCGATGAGAAAGGACTAATTAAAATTATTCAACCTGCCCTCCCTCCTTTTACAAGACAGACTTGCCTTCAGCAACAGAAAAAGAAAAGATGGGGCTTTTAAACTGGGAAAAAAAAAAAAAA
>NW_024884633.1:0-11426 GCF_019232065.1 Centrocercus urophasianus
GTAGTAGTTGTGTATGTTTGATATTGGCAGGGAAGGGAAAAGAGGGGAGTGGAGGGGAGGTAGGTTTTTTTTTTTTTTTTTTTTTTTTAATGTGATAGTTGCATATGCGTGATATTGGCAGGGAAAGGAAGGGAAGGAATGGGAAGGGATGATAGTGGATTGTGAGATAACCTGAGAGTTGCATATTCTTGATCTGGGGAGGGCAGGGGAGGTGAGGATTTTTTTTTTTTTTTTGTAAGATAAAGAAATTTTTGCATATGCTTGATATGTGAAGGGGAGGGGAGGGGTGTTAGTTTTTTGTATGATAATGAGTTATTTGCATATGCTTGATATTGGAAGGGAAGGGGGGCTAACTTGTATTCTTGTGGCCATCTGTATGGGAACTACTGAGTCATGGCCTGAACCTCTGATTGATCACCTGAGGAAAGCCATGAGTCAGCCAGAGGAGCACAGGTGAAGGCAATTCACCTGTGCTGCTGAAAGGGGTGGAGCCTGGCTCCACCTCTCCTAGACCTATTTAAGAGCTGGCTACCAGTGGGGAAGGATCTCGTCTGGAGATCCCTTCTTCTGGTGTTTTGTGGTGAGCCCAGCATAAAGGTAAGCCTTCCATTTGTTCTCTCTTGTTATCATAGTCCACTTCGCCTAACTCTCGTTTACTTTGTGATTGTAACATCTTGATATCCATCGATTATACACCATCATATTAATATTGGTCTATATATTGATCATATTAATCTGAACATTGTTACCCAGGGTTGTGAGAACAGCTCAATGATTTTTTTGAGAGCTGGTCAGCTTGTGAACCTGAGACTTGGGTTCCTCCATCCCAGGGTGGAACCTTACTGCAGTACGTGGATGCCACAGAAACAAAGGAGGACTGTGTGCAATGGACTGTGAGTTTGCTTGGTTTAAATGATTATCAAATTTCTCAAAAGAAAGCACAGATAACTCGGCAACAAGTGACATATTTGGGATGAGATTACAGTTGGTCTTCAAACCTTATGGACTATCAGGGAAGAAGCCATCTGCCAAACCCCTGAGCCACAAACTGCCAAGGAACTTTGTTAAGTTCTCAGGAATGTCGGGATGGTGCCAACCTATGTACTGTTGGTAAAGCCAGAATATTATACCAAGTGGGGAGGCAAGGAGGGCATTCCGTCAGCTGAAACAAGAACTCATGAAGGCCCTTGTCATGGTTTTATGGTTTTTGGTCATCGGTATTCCACACCATAACATCATGTAATACACTGGGGGGTTTGACTTCTGATGCTTGAGTTCCGAATGTTTGTCCAACAGAGAACTACACTTCCCCAGGAGGCTTTGCAGTCAGCAAGGAGATAAAACTCTGTGCAAGGTCACCTGATTTGCGCTCGGCTGTCTGCGCTTCTTCATTCACTCAACTGGACTGCACTTCTCACCTCAGCGTTGTGGTGAGGCCTATCTACCATTCAGACACGCGCTCTCTCTCCCTCATTATGCTTTGCTAATACTGTATTTAGTAAAATTAGTTTGTTCCACCTCAGATTATTGCTGCTGTTTTCAATTATTTTGGGGTCCCCTGTTTCCCTTTTCCGGAGGTGCGGATCTGCGGATCCCTCCGCCCCGCTGTTCACAGAACCGGGCTGAACCAGCCCGTAAACCATTGACAGCCCTATGCTTTGGGGCTAGCAGACATGACTAAAACCTTCTGGCTGTTCTCTCATAAAAAACAAGGAATAGCCCTGCGAGTCCTTGCCCAGAACCTTGTACCCTATCGAAGGGCAGTGGCACAGTTCTCCAAACAGCTTGTTGAAGTGAGTAAGGGATGGCCAGGGTGCTTGAGGGTGGTGGCTGCACTAGTACTCAATATTCAAGAAGCCAATAAAGTTATGCTAGGCCAAAGAATAACAGTTTTAATATCTCATACAGTGTCTACCTGTATTGGAGGTAAAAGGAGGGCATTGTTGCTCCCCCCGAAGGTTCCTGAAATCCCAGGCCATCCTGGTAGAGCAGGATGATGTAGAAATAATTGTAACTAATATTGTCAACCCAGCATCTTTTCTTAGTGGAACTCCTGGAGGACCAGTATTTCATGACTGCTTTGAAACAACTGAATCTGCATATTCCAAGTGGTCAGACCTGAAGGACAAACCATTAGAAGATGCAGAAGACACCTGGTTTACCGGTGGCAGTTTTGTGAGACAAGGAAACTGTAAGGCAGGATATGCAGAAGCTGCTATTGACAAGCTAATCGAAGTACAACCATTACCTGAGGGGACTTTCCCTCATAAGGCTGAAATTACTGCCTGGACAAGAGCCTTAATTATATGGACAGATGCTAATTATGTATTTGGGATGCTACACATTGTAGTACCATCTGAAAAGAGCAAGTATTGCACACACAAGGAAAACAGCATGATGTAAACCTACCAAGGAGTGTGGCTATTCTACATTGTAAAGGACATCAGAAAGGTAACACTGTACATGAAACTGGAAATAAGATGATGGGTCAGGTGGCAGGACAGGTAGTTGAAGAAGGCTTTAATTCCAGACAGTAAACTTAAAATCTTTAAACCTGAATCAGAACCTGTAAAATATTCTAGGGAGGATAGGAATCTAATTAATGTTGGTGTTGGGGATGTAATGAATATGTATCCAAATTCCGGGAAAACTATTGATTATGTATTAGTTTGGCCTGTATCTGTAGCACGATTTTTCCAGATGGTGTGCAAGTTAGGTGGATCTATCCCCCTTGCACCCGGTGTACACGCACCGCTGAATAAACCGTACCTGCTTTGTAATCTTACTTGGGTTACAGAGTTCGATTCTGCATGTCACCATCTCCCTACCCTTCCCTTTTTTCCCTTTCCATTTTTGGGGCCAGGGGGCCCGTGGGCCTACTGCCCCCCTGTCAAGGGCACAGATTGATGTAGATAGCTCCGTGACACCCTTCATCGAGTTGGGCTGCCAGTGTGTCTGCTAGCAAGGTCATTTTATGACTTTCCGTGCCTACATCTTGACAGACTTATATCAGTAATAGATGGAGCTGCGTTCTTTAAGGATTGTAAAACCTTTCAACAGTCCTCATTTACATTTTCTACTGTTAATTGCTTAAGCAAACCATCCTGGGCAGCTTGATTTTCTACTTGTCTCTCTAGCGTATTTTGTAAATAGTTAAGAAATGTAATGTATAGTCAAGAAATATAATCTAAAGAAATTTCATTGTTTGTTCAGACGTGCATATGTAATGCATGTTGTTTGTTTGTATATAGATATATGTTAAGCATGACTCGGTGATGTTGAGTAAGGGGTGGAATGTTTTGGTTTGGTGACTTTTTGTTGTCAGAATTCCACATCAGAACATCATGTGGACTAATGGCAGTTAAAGAGTTAATGTTCTGGTCCCATTTACTGCCTTTTATGGGCATTTTGAGGACCCTGATGGGAGGGGAGGGGTGGCATCCCCAGAGGACGTGGTGGGAAGGGCAAGTGAGAAGAGAGAAGAACTCAGTTCTTGGAAATTCATGGACATTTTTGCTTATCCATTTAGGAAAAGTAGGTAATGCTGAAGTAGATTTCATTACACTTCATTCCATGCCATTTCCTTACACTTTCTTCCACTCCACATCATTTCATTACACCTCCTTCCACTCTGCTCCTCACCAGTTTGTTACACTTCCCTCCATTCCATGCCATATCTTTGTACTTCCATGCACTCCACGCGATTTCAAAACAATTCCCTCTACTCCTCACTGTTTCATTATACTTTCCTCCACTCCAGACAATTTCATTACCCTTCCTTCTACTCTACACCATTTCATTACACATTCATCCATTCCAGTCTGGGCGCTTTCATTCCACTTCCCTCTACTCCACTACACACGAGTTACTGCAGCAAGATCTACAACTTGAGGTGACCCATTGACTACGTGCAGTCGCATGCTAGAGAACCACTGCTCTGTGTGTCTTACCAGAGCCATCTGTAAATACAGTAACAGCATTAGGTATTAGAACATGTACATAAAACATTCATTGTAAGGGATAGGTTGCTTAAATTATGCAGTAACTAATTTTTGGTGTGATGCGCAGAAATCAAATTCTATAATCACAGAGAAGTTATAAAGCAGGTATGTTTAATCAGCGCTGCGCACATGCTGGATGTAGGGGAGATATTCCCACCTAGCCTGTGCTGTTTATATTGCTCCACAGCTGCTGCTCTGAACAGTTTTTCTTGTATTCCCACAAGCCTGCATACCAGAGGACAAGAAAGGTGCATATTTAAAGAGCAAGCTGCTTACATATGTGTTAGATGTCCAAGAAAAGACTGGGTTATTACAATGAGTCCCCAAAATGATTGTCATCCCCCCATGCCCCAAGTCTCAACTCTTTTACACATACATCTATCTCGGTGTTTCTGATGAAGATTGTCCTCTTATTTTCTTGGGCTTGGGTCACGATGGAGGACACTTGGCTGTCTCTGGTTGGTCATCTCATTGGCCACAACTCCGTTCACCAATCCATTGCTTCTTTGTTAATTTGTGGTTTTACTGTTCGAGCCTGCTATCTTGCATTCCAGAGATAGGATAGCTAACGTTGTTATTTGGAAAAACAGGAAACCTGCTGTCTGCACTAATTGTCTAAGTCTGTAGAAAAGCATCTGTTATTGGCAGCAAGAACCTGGCTTAGCAAGGTCAAATCTGCAGCTGCCGATTCGACACCTCGTGAAGGCACAGAACTTTTAACCTAACTTACTTTCCTTAATTCAGTCTCTCAAATCCATATGTACACTGAGGCAGCACCATTCAAGCTTTAGCCACACTCAACAAGTTAGAATGTTGGCTGGCTATGAAGAAAAATGCCACTGTTGATGCTCTAGCAGGCTTCCCCACTGATGTTGATTCTATCTGACATGCAGTTTTAAAAAATTGTGTGACCATTGATTGTTTATTCTTAGCCCGAGGGCATGGTTGTGAGGATTTTAAAGGCATGTGTTGTATGAATCTTAGCAATCATTAAAAATCAGTACATCAGAGTATATTCAAGTTGAAGACTGTCTCTAATGAGTAATATATGCATGCAATAGGACACTCTGGGATTCTTTTCCAGGTTGCAGGAATGTGGGCCGTAGGCCTGTCAACAGTTTATGGGCTGGTTCGACCTGGTTCTGTGCCTAGCAGAGCGGGGGGACCCATTGACCCATGCCCCAGGGAAAGGGGAAAAAAGGGGAAAGGATAGAGAGATGGGCCTAAAAACAAAACAGTGGCAATGATATGAGGAGAAACAAACTAATTTACTAAATAAGATTTTGGAGTACAATATAATACAATATAATTAGAAATGAAGATAATAAGTCAAATAAAATGAGAGAGTGTCCAAAAGTCGAAGGCCTTACTCTAATGCTGTGCCGAGATGGTACCCGTAACAGAGATGAGCCAGACGATTGAGAAGAGGAAGATTTTTCAGGTGACCTAGGAAGCTCTTTTCTCTTTTCCCTCTGAGCAGAAATGATAACAGAATAACGAACAGTTCATTGGGGGATGTAGCAGTTCTTCTCTTCCAGGACAGATACCTGGACCTGGAGCATTAACTCTTTAACTCCCAGAGCACTACCTGATGTTATGATGTGGAATACCGATAACCAAAAATCATAAAACCATGACAAGGCCAAACAAGTGTTCATTCTTTTCTTTATGGGTTTAATAGTATTTCTTGCTACTATGCTATGTTTACCTTGTCTCTTTTCTTGCGTTCAGCATGTTGTCTATCAAAGCCTTGGTTGAGTCATGATAACCTAATTGCATCCAGCAATGCTGCTATGAAATGTTATATGAAATGAAGGAGAAAAAGCTTTAAATCAGACGGTCAAAATGCTGTGCACAAGGCATGATTATGTTATCAATATGATTAATGTTGTTATTTTATAGTATGTAAATAGTTTGGTAATAAACAAAAACGGGGGAATTGTGGAAATACAAGGAAGACTACAGAGAGCAGATGCTGCAGAGCAAGACAAATGGCATGAGAAAGCAATGCTGAGAACCAAGGACACCTCCAGAAGAGGAAAAAACAAAAGTCAAGTAAGCTGTGTGATGACTGTGTGATAACAGCCCTGATTGAAGGAAGAGTGCATAGCTAGGAATTACTCATGACTGATTGAATCACAGAATCGTAGGGGGTGGAAGGGACCTCCAGAGATCACTGAGTCCAACTCCCCTAATGTCACGGAGTTGACCAGATCAATCTATGTCCGTGACAGGGGCGACAGGCCTCTGCCCTCCCCCCCACCCCAGTCCCACAAAAATGGGAAGGAAGGAAGGGAGGAAAAGAACAGCGGCAACAATCTATGGAGGGAAACTTATTTTACTATAATATTGGAATACAAGATAACAAAAGGTAATACAATTTAATTGAAATTGAGATTAATAAATCAGACAAGATGAGAGAGAGAGAGTTCCCGGGACCGAGTCAAACCTGAAAAGCTTGGAACGGCTAGGAAAGCACCCTCCAGCACCCACTGCCAGGCAGCAAGAGAGCACCCCCCCCACCCGGAAGGGTCAGATCCCGTGACTGCTGTAATGTACAGGGATAGGTACTTGGAATTGGGGCAGTGACACTTTAATGCCCCATACACTACATGATGTTTTGATGTGGAATACTGAAACCCAAAAAAAACAAAAAACAAAACAAAACAAAACAAAAAAAAAAAAAAAAAAAAAAAAAGAAAAACATAGAACCATGACACCTAACAAAGCAGGTTCCCTACACCAGGTCACACAAGTAGGTGTCCAGGCAGGTCTTGAACATCTCCAGAGAAGGAGACTCTACAACCTCCCTGGGCAGCCTGTTCCAGTGCTCCATCACCCTCACCATAAAGAAGTTCTTGAGCACATTTGTGCGGAACTTCCTATGCTCCAGTTTCCAGCCGTTTCCCCTTGTCCTGTCTCCACACACTTCTGAAAAGAGTCTGGCCTTTCCACTCTGCCCCCCACACCTTAGATATTTATAGACCTGGATCAGGTCCCCTCTCAGTCTTCTTTTCTCAAGGCTAAACAGACCCAGTTCACTCAGCCTTTCTTCATAGGAGAGATGCTCCAGGCCCTTCACCATCTTCGTGGCCCTCCGCTGGACTCTTTCCAAGAGGTCCCTGTCTTTTTTGTACTGGAGAGCCCAGAACTGGACACAGTACTCTAGATGAGGCCTTACCAGGGCAGAGTAGAGGGGGAGGATCACCTCCCTCGACCTGCTGGACACGCTCTTTTTAATGCACCCCAGATTGCCATTGGCCTTTTTGGCCACGAGGGCACACTGCTGGCTCATGGCCAACCTGTCGTCCACCAGGACACCCAGGTCCCTCTCTGCAGAGCTCCCTTCCAGCAGGTCATCTCCCAACCTGTACCGGTGCATGCAATTATTCCTCCCCAGATGCAAGACTCTACACTTGTTTTTGTTAAACCTCATCCGGTTTCTTACTGCCCAGCTCTCCAGCCTGTCCAGGTCTCGCTGAATGGCAGCACGGCCTTCAGGTGTGTCAGCCAATCCTCCCAACTTTGTATCATCAGCAAACTTGCTGAGGGTGGCCACTATCCCCTCATCAAGGTCATTGATGAAGATGTTGAACAAGACCGGACTCAGCACAGACCCCCGTGGGACACCGCCAACCAGACTCTGCACCGCCAATGACGACCCTCTGTGCTCTGCCAGTCAGCCAGTTGTCAACCCTCCTGACTGTTCACTCATCTATCCCACACTTCCTCAGCTTTGTAATAAGGCTGTCGTGGGGGACAGTATCAAATGCCTTACTGAAATCACGGTAGACTACATCCACTGCTCTCCCCCTATCCACCCAGCCAGTGACAACATCATAGAAGGCTACCAGGTTGGTCAAGCATGACCTCCCCCTGGTGAACCCATGCTGACTACTCCTGATAACCTCCTTCTCTTCCAGTTGTCTGGAGATGGCATCCAGCACATGCTGTCCCATCACCTTTCCAGGGACAGTGAGGCTGACTGGCCTGTAATTACTTGGATCTTCCTTCTTGCCCTTACTGAAGACCGGAGTGACACTGGTTATCCTCTGGTCTTCAGGCACCTCCCCTGTCCTCCAAGACCTCTCAAAGATGATAGAGAGTGGTTCAGAAATCACCTCTACCAGCTCCCTCAGCACCCGTGGATGCATCCCATCGGGTCCCATGGATTTATGAACATTGGTGTTGCCTAGGCGCTCTCAAACTGCCTCTTCCCTGACTAAAGGGAAGTCTCCCATTCCCCAGACCCTCTCACTAACCTCCAGGGTCTGGGATTCCTGATGGAGAGCTTTTTCACTGAAGACAGAAGCAAAGAAGGCATTCAGTATCTCCGCCTTCTCAGCATCCCCCGTTACCAGAACACCCCCCTCACTTAGTAGGGGAGCCACGTTCTCCCTAGTCTTCCTTTTACTGTTAACATACTTTAAAAAGCCTTTTTTATTATCCTTTATCACCTTTGCCAGATTCAATTCCAGGTGGGCTTTAGCCTTCCTCGTCGCATTCCTGCAGGCCCTGACAACATTTCTATATTCTTCCCAAGTGGTCAGACCCTTTTTCCACATTTCATGGACCTTCTTCCATTTGAGTTTGTGCATGAGCTCCTTGCTCATCCACACAGGTCTCCTGCCACCCTTTCCTGAATTCTTGCTCACAGGGACGTACTGATCCTGAGCTTGGAAGAGGAGCTGTTTAAATGCTGACTAGCTCTCACAGCCCCCTTGCCTTCTAACACCCTAGCCCACGGGATAGCTCCAAGTAGGTCCCAGAAGAGATCAAAGTTGCGTCTCCTGAAGTCCAGGGTAGCAATCCTATTTTTTGCTTTACTTCTTCCACTCAAGAACTTGAACTCCACCATCTCGTGGTCACTAAGACCCAAGCTGCCCCCGACCTTTACTTCCTTGACAAGCCCTTCCTTATCAGTGAGAATAAGGTCCAGCAACACCACTCCCCTTGTCAGTTCCTCTACCACCTGCATCAGAAAGTTGTCTTCAACATATTGCAGGAACCGTCCGGACCACACGTACCTGGCCATGTTGCTTATCCAGAAAATATCTGGATAATTGAAGTCCCCCATAAGCACCAGCGCCTGGGATCATGACACTACTTCCAGTTGCTTATGGAAGGCCTCATCAATCTCCTCCTCCTGATCAGGGGGCCTGTAGTACACACCCACAACAGTGTCACCCATACCAGCCTGCCCCTTAATTCTCACCCACAGGCTCTCCACTGCTACACCACTCTCTCCCAGGTGGAGTTCAATACATCCTAGCTGCTCTCTCACATAAAGAGCAACTCCACCATCCCGCCTAGCCAGCTGATCTTTCCTAAAAAGCACATAGCCCTCCATGACAACATTCCTGTCATGCGAGCTGTCCCATGTCCTGGTGATTACAATGATATCATAGCCGTGCGACCGCACGCAAATCTCCAACTCTTCCTGTTTATTTCCCATACTGTGCACATTAGTGTTCAGACACTTTAGTGAAACAGCATCCCCCTGCCCCTCTCCATCCCTTTGAACTCCACCCTAATCACCCATCATGCTCTGTTTTGAGCCTTGAACTACCCGCTCAACCCCAGTGGCCCTCATTTTGTCCCCTTCCCCCTTCTAACCTAGTTTAAACACCTTTCAATGAGTCCCACAAGTTCCTGGGCTAGGATCCTTTTACCCCTTGCAGACAGGTGAGTTCCATCTGCAGCCATCATCCTAGGTGCCAAGTAAATTGCCCCATGGTAAAAAAAAAAACAAAATTCTTGAGTGTGCACCAACCTCTGAGCCATTTAATTATGAGGGTTTTTTTTTTTGATCTTCTCAGCATCATTCCCCGCCACTGAAGGGATGGAAGAGAATACCACCTGCACGCCCGCTCCATCAAGTACCCTCCCCAGTCCCTTGAAGTCATTTTTAATAGTCCTCAGGCTTCTCTCAGCAGCATCATCACGGCCTACCTGAACTACCAATAAGGGATAGTAATCAGATGGGCAAATAAGACCAGGAAACCATCTAGAGATACACCTGACCCGTGCTCTAGGGAGGCAGCACACTTCCCTACGGGTGGGGTCAGGACGACATACAGGGCCCTGTCATCGTTCTATGTTTTTTGTTTTTTGGGTTTCAGTATTCCACATCAAAACATCATGTAGTGTACGGGGCATTAAAGTGTTAATGCCCCAATTCCAGGTCCCTATCCCTGTACATTACAGAAGTCACGGGATCTGGCCCTTCCGGGTGGGGGGGACGCTCTCTTTCTGCCTGGCAGTGGGTGCTTGAGGGTGCTTTCCTAGCTGTTCCAAGCTTTTCAGGTTTGTCTCAGTCCTGGGAACTCTCTCTCTCTCATCTTGTCCGATTTATTAATCTCAATTTCAATTAAATTGTATATATTGTGTTATCTTGTATTCCAATATTATAGTAAAATAAGTTTCCTCCATAGATTGTTGCCGCTGACCTTTTCCCCCCCTCCCTTCCTCCCCTTTTTTTGGGGGCGGGGGGGGGGGGGGGGAGGGCAGAGGCTTGTTGCTCCCGTCACGGACATAGATTGATCTAGTCAAATCCGTGACAGACTTTCTGGCGCCCAACGTGGGGCTCGCTGCTTTTTAGCTTTTAGAATGAATCTTTTTTTCCCTCTGCAGTTAGAGAGCTTCGTTAGGGAACATTATCAGTAGTCCAGGTTTCTGTGCTGGAAAACCTGACCTTGAACAGTTTGGCATACTGCCAGCATTCTGGGATTTTTGTAAACTTTGAGCACTACTTAGTCTGGGTAGTGCCTTTTTTTTTTTCTTTTTTTTTTTTTTCTCTCCTCTTATTAGTTTCAATTCATTAACCCCTTTTTAGCAAGCACCAGTGATGAACCCACTCATTATCGTGGGGGTGCTGGGTAAAGGATTTAAAACAATGGTGTTAGTCACAACCTACTGGCCAATAATCCATCTCACACTTGTGTGTTGTGGAATTGCATTCATATATAACTACCTATGGGCACTGATGGAGACACCTATATTTTACCTATATGCAACGTGGTATGATTTGAATTTTGGCATTAACATCCCTACATACCACAGAAGGAGTTAAATTCCCCGTTGTACATGTAAAGAACATGTTAGGAAACGCTGTTTGGGTTCTTCCAGCTTCTGGAATGGGCAAACCTCTCCGTGGTACAGTTTTTGCCCAGTGACCAGGATCTACTTAGTGGGTAATGCAGAAGAATGGGGATGTCCAATGTGTACCACAAGAAAACTTGATGCCGGGGGAGAGCAGTTATTAATTCTATACATATGTATACAGCCATTTGTGTGTAATGCATTTTAACCCTTTTTTGTTTGTTTGTATATATGTATATATATTTTAAGCATGATGTAACGATGTAGAATAAGGGGGGGAATGTCATGGTTCTACATTTTTTTTGGTTTTGGGTTTCAGTATTC
>NW_024884634.1:0-18339 GCF_019232065.1 Centrocercus urophasianus
ATCTCAAGCAGAAACCTGTTTCCATTCATCATCTCCCAGCCCCCCCCTGCCCTCCCCCTCGCATTGCCGCAGTAGGGTAGGGGATCCACTGCTACTTGTGGAGTGTTCCCCAGACCAGGCTGTCGGGCCAAGTCCTGAGAGATCTGCAAGTGCAAGTCAGGAGACAGCTCCAGATTCTGCCAGCAGAAATGGAAAGAGGCGCTTGGACCGACTTGCCCCTTGCTCTATCATTGGATGTCACTGAGAAGATCCTGGCTCCTGGTTGGTCTCTTCTCACTGGTGACAGGACGAGGGGAAATGGCCTTAAGTTGCTCGAGGGTAAGTTTAGTTTGGATATGAGGAAAAACTTCTTTACTGAAAGGGTTTTTATGCATGGAATAGGCTCCCCAGGGAGGTGGTTGAGTCACCATCCCTGGATGTCTTTAAAAACCGTTTGGATGTGGTGCTCAGGGACATGATTTAGTGGAGGGTTGTTAGGGCACTATGGTTAGGTCGTGGCTGGACTCAATAATCTTTTAGTTCTTTTCCAACCTGAGCAATTCTGTAATTTTACACTGCTCTCCAACAGATCAGTTCCCAGCCTATACTGGTACCTGAGGTTGTTCTTGCTGAGATGCAAGACTCTACACTTGCCCTTCTTGTATTTCATTAAATTTTTCCCCACCCAACTCTCCAGCCTGTGCAGGTCTCGCTGGATGGCAGCACAGCCTTCTGGAGTGTCAGCTACTCCTCCCAGTTTTGTGTCATCAGCATACTTGCTGACCATGCACTCTATTCCCTCATCCAAGTCATTGATGAATATAGTAAATAGCACCAGTCTCAGTACCGACCCCTGAGGGACCTCACTAGACACAGGCCTCCAACTAGACTCCTTCCTACTGACCACAGCTCTCTGACTTCTTCCATTCAGCCAGTTCACAATCCATCTCACTACCCGATTGTCCAGACCACACTTACTTTCTTAGTTTAGCTGCAAGGATGTTGTGGGAGACAGTGTCAAATGCTTTACCGAAATCAAGACAGACCACATCCACTGCTTTACCATCATCTATCCACCTGGTTATTTCTTCATAAAAGGCCATCAGATTGGTCAAGCATGGCTTCCCCTTGGTGAAGCCATGCTGAGTATCTCTAATGACCCTCTTTTCCTTGATATGCCTAGAAACAACACCAAGAGTAACTTGTTTCATCACCTTTCCAGGGATGGAGGTGAGGCTGACCAGCCTATAGTTACCCAGGTCCTTCTTCTTGTCCTTTTTGAAGACTGCAGTGACATTTGCTCCAGTCCTCAGGCAATCTCTCCTGTTCCCCAGGACTTATCAAAGATGATGGAGAGTGGCCTAGAAATGACTTCTGCTAGCTCCCTCAGCACCTGCATGCACCCATCACAGGCCCCATGGATTTATGGATGTTCAGATTGCTTAACTGGTCCATAACCCAGTTTTCATCAATTGAGGCAACCTCCTTCTTTACCCCGGCTTCTTCTGAGGCTCAGGGGTATAGGGCTCATCAGGACAGCCTCCAGCAGTATAGACAAAGAACTCTGCCTTCATTGTACCTTCTGCCACCATGGCACCCACCTCATTTCATCAGCGGGCCTACATTGCCTCTAGTGTTTGTTATATCTGCAATGTATTTAAATAATCCTTTTTTGTTGTCCTTGACCCCTCTCGCAAGGTTTAATTCTAAGGGGGCCTTAGCTTTCCAAGCCGCCTCCCTACATCCTCTGATAACAATCTTATATTCCTCCCAAGTGGCCAGCCCCTTCTTCCACGATATGCAAACTCTCTTCTTCCATTTGAGCTTGCCAGCAGTTCCTTGTTTAACCATGCATGTCTCCTGGCTCCCTTTTTTGACTTCCTACCTGCTGAGATGCTCTGATTTTGAGATTGCATAAGTTCAGGGATGTGAATTTCCCAGATGTGAGAGACAAGAAGCCTGTCTGCCAGTAAAGACTGAGGCAAAGAACTCACTGGGTACCTGAGCCTTCTCCATGTCTGTTATTGCCAGTTCTCCATTCTCATTTATCAGAGAGTTACACTCTCTTTGGTCTGCCTTTCCTGATCAGTGTACCTACAGAATCCATTCTTGTTTTTTTAAATCCCTTACCAACTGCAGTTCCACCTGCATTTTGGCTTTCCTGATCCCACCTCTGCACTTCCAGGCAATCTCCCTGTATTCTTCCTAAGTGACATCTCGTTTCCATTTGTACATATCCATTTCCCTCAGTTTGACCAGCACATCCTTGCTGAGCCATCCTAGTTTCTTGCCTCCCCTGCTTGTTTTCTCATACTGGGGATCAGAGAGCTTTGGTGCTCTCCTTAAAGAGTTGCCAGCTTCACCACACTCCTTTGTCTTTAAGGGCAGCTTCCCAGAGATCTCCCTAAGTAATTCCTTAAATAGCTTGAATTTTGCTGTCCTGAATTTCAGGGTGCTGACTCTGCTTTTTGCCAGGCCCATCCTCCTCTAGATCACAGACTCTACCAGGGCACAGTCATTACAGCCCAGTGTACCTCTAATCTTAACCTCTTTATTGAGCTCATCTCTGTTGGTGAGTACCAGATACAGAAACATTTCTCCTCTGGTTGGTTTGTCTAATACCTGGACCAGGAAGATACCGTCAATATTCTCCAGGAGTCTACCACATTGCTTGCAGCCCACCATTTTGCTTTCCATGTGGTTGAAATCCCTGAACAAGATGAGAGCCTGTGAGCACAACAAACTGCAATCAAAGCAAGAAGGCTTCATGCAAAGGGTCCCTGTGAACAGGCAGTCTGTAGTACACCCCAACAATCAGATGTCCCTTATTATTATATCCTTCCAACTTCTCCTGCTTATTACTCAGACTGTGTTCATTGGTGTAGAGGCACTTCAGCCACACTGTTAGCAATGTTATCTTCTCTGAGGAGTACTCATGAGAACCTTTGGGATGACTCAGCATTTCCTCCCACACACACTTTTCTAAAGTGACAGCATTCCCTGGCCCTTTCCTATAACAAAGAATTCCACCTCCTTCCTCCACTGAATCTAGTTTAAAGCCCTGGTAATCAATCCAGCCAGCTTGCTTCCCAGAACACTTTTGCCCCACCAGTACCCACATGATGAGTTTCTCAAAAACGCCTGTCCAAGGTCATAGAACCCTAAGCCCCGATCATGACACCATCCACATAGCCAGTAATTTACCTGACCCATTCTCCTCCTTCTTTCCAGTTGCCAATCACATGGACAGAAGAGAACACTACTTGCACTCTTGATCCCTTCAATGTCTTTCCAAGGGATGTAAAGTCTCTTTTAATGTTCTGCAGTTTTACTGCCACGGCCTCCTGAGACCCAACTCGAATGAGAACAAATGGATAGTAGTCATCTGTTTCATCAGATATGGTAGCCTCATCTTGACATCTCTAACATGCACCCTGACAGACAGCAAATCTTGCTGGAAAGACCATCTAGTCAGCAAATGGGGGTTTCAGAGCCCTGCCCCTCAGCATGGAGTCCTCAATTACTAAGGCATGCATTTTTTTGGTGGCACTAGTTCTGATGTGGTCCCTTCGTTAGTCCTGCTTAACAGGCTTGTTGTTTCCTGGGTTTTGACTACTTTCCACACTCTTTTCTTTTTCCTTCCCCAGAGCCTGGTATCTGTTGTTCATGGGCATATGTGGCCTCCTTCTGCTCCAAGCAGAGACGAAAGTCCAGCATGTTACTGTGACATTTTTCCTCAAAGTGGGAAGCTGGCTTAGCTTCTTCCCCTTGCAGAGACTTAGGACAGGGCTATTGGTCAGCACATGTCAGATTTCCTCCTATTCATCTCCCTCTCCAATTCCCAGATACTTCTCAGCCTAGTAATTTCATCTTGCAGCTCGGCCATCTGCTCAAGAAGTTTATTGAGAAGGGTGCACTCCCACCCATGACGATCCTCTGGAAGTCTCCTGAGGGACTTCCAGATTCCAGAGTTCTCCACAGCTGAAGGTCCCTGGGAGGTCCATCTATGTGCATACATTAGCCCTGATGGGCTGTGGCCCCTCTGGGTTTCTGACTCAGCCCAGCTGCTGCAGTGGGTAGTCATGTTTGTTCTAATAATGTCATTACCTAAATTAAGACTTCACATCAATCAAGAAAAGATTTACTGACACAAACTTTAAGAGCAGCAGTAACCCAGCAGGGTCAAATCAAATCACTGCCTGGAACACAAGAGTCTGATGTAATACTTGGCTTTGAATTGATCTCATGACTCTCAGTTACACATAGAGAAACAGTCACCCACATTACACATCTACTTTTGTTCAGCATTTTTGTGAAATCTGTCAAAAAAATTCAATACTGTCCACACCATTGTCAGCAGTAAGCATTACATCACAGTAAGTGGCCTGTCTCAAAGAAGCACAGTTAAATAAATATTTAGGAGGGCAAATGATAAATGGAGTTTTAAAACAGAGAATTACGTTTATGTAAATATTTCACAGGAATGTCAAAGTTTCTAAAGTAGAGTAAATCAGGACTTGTTCAGGAAGTACAAAATTTTTAAAATCACTTTTTGCTCAGCCACACACCTCCACGGTGGTGCTGTTGCTCTGTGCACATTCTCAGCACTATTGCTGCATAGGCATGCTCAGGTACTACAACCATCACATGTATTATTATTTAGGAATTTCCTATCCTCTGTGTTGACTGTTCTACAACAGTGGGCAGACTAATACCTGGGGGCCTGCAGCATGTTTTCCTTCTTCTTCCTGACACTCCCATAGTGCAATCCCGCTGCACTAAGCCTGTTTTTGCTGACAAAGAAACATGGATCCAGTGTGATTGAGCAGCCTTCCCTTCACATGACTCCACATACATTCTTACAATGTCAGAAGTTCACTGGTTCCCTGAGAAGTAAATGTACAGGCACATTGGTCAGACCGGAGCAAAATTAATGTTCACATCCTGCAAGCTCTCCACTTAAAGGACAGGACTGTGTGCAGTCTTGAAATGCTAACTGCTACAATCTCACAAGAAATTGCAACAATCTTATAGAGGTCATTGTCTCATAGGGAATCTCAGATAAGGGAGGTTGAAAACTTGAAAATCCCTAATTAAACATAGTGAGTATAGAATAGACTTAAAGATAGACCCAAACATACAAAATCGCTCCCAAAGCAATATTTCTTGAGTATAACATGTGGATATTCATTATATAACTATATGTCCAGAACTGTTTTAAATACACTAAACTCATAGACCCATCATAAACCCTGATGACAACTTCTACGATCTACAATGATTGTATACTACTCGTCATACAGCATCTCTTACTGTTTTTCCCACATTCGCCTTCCAGTGAACCTCCCCTTTTTGTACCATGCCAGAGAGTAACCCAAAGCTTCCTTTAAGAAACTTGCAAGACTACCAGATCATAAGATTATAGAAGATATATAATAATTTTGTCAGGAATTTGTCTGAGCTTGGCTGGATTGCTTGAACTGCATCCTCATCCACTAAATGTAGACAGCTGGTACAAGCCAACTGTAAACCACTGTTCCCAAACAAGTAACAATTGTTAAAAAAAAATAAAACCAAACAAGACACCAAACCTAGAGCTTAGTCTATGTTTTGTTATGGGCTGCTATGAAAGGAAGCATTTGCATGAAAAACAAAAGCAGGAAACATTAAAAAATGTACGTTCCTTGACATCAGCTCTTTCACTGCATAGTGAATCACACTAACAAATAAAAGACACTGCATACAACTTTAAAGTAGAAAAAAAGCCAACAGCAGAGCAGCCAACACTTGTCAGAAATTTTACAAGTATCCTTATAAAAATCTGTCTTTTAAAATGAAAGTCACTTGAAAAAAAAGTGCATCTGATACTATCTAATTCCACCTTAATCTCCACAAACTCTTTAAATTAAGGATTACAAATTAATAGGACAAAAAGATATTTATCATATGAGATTTGCTCAGTAACTTCCTTTTTTTTTCCTCCCAGCAGCATTATGTGACAAGTCCACTATCATTTCTTCCAGCTGGAAACAACTGAAAAAGCGTTCTCATGTCAGAGGCAGAGCCCCAACAGAGTCTGATTCTGCCTTAAGTTTACTTTCCACCTGAATTCAAACATCCTGTAAACAGGAATCTTCCTGCTTTTGCAACTGCTTCCCACAAATCTGTGCTTAGTGTCACAGGTACTGAATTCCATTCATTTTCTTAGCCATGCAAACTTCTATCTCCATGCCCACACTCTATCACTCTTAATACTGCTAGCAGTGTTTATTAAAATCTGGCTACGTGCTCACCTCTAGAAGAAAAGGTAAAAATACATACACAAACTAAATGCTATCAATCCAGAGCTGACATTTTATCTTGCTTAGCATCCATTGGGACAATTTAAAACATGTGTAACTTATTCCCTGGTCGCACAACAGACTTTTGTTGATTGCTAATGAAACAAAGAAATCAATGCAGAGAGACTCAACAGCAAAAGTTTAATTACTATTAAGCAGGAACTCTTATTGACAGCACTGGATGCATGGGAGTAATACTCCTATCAAGCATACCTTATATGATACAACATGCCTCCCCATTTACAATGCTACATCACAAATCCCATTCATAACATTTTAAGGGCTACTATGGTGTTGCAAGCAAACATTACTTCTAATGCTTACTCCAGCTAGGTTTATAGGGATATATTAACAGAATATTTTGTGTAATTATTTCTTCAAATCACTATCAGTGATCACAAATCACTTTCAGTTTTCATCAGACTTTACTGGCTGGTTTTGTACTGAATGCCTGAAAGAAATCTGAAGTAGTTTTATCAACTGTCAACTCAAATAATTGCATCAGTTAAATGAAATTTGATTGATACCGCTCAATTAGAAGAGTAAGTTTCCTGCAGAGTTACTTTTGTGAGTCTCTCCAAGAGGCTCTGAAACAGAACAATGATGGCAAATTAGAGGAAATACAAACTGGCTTTCTACCTCCTACATCCTGAGCTCAGTATGGCAATAGTGCATTTGTCATGCTTTTCTCATTAATGTTACTGTGTTGTTTTTTTTTGTCCCCAGATATTGAATGCTGAATCCTAGCTGACTAATCAATTCCTCTATTTTCCTTCTTATACAGTGTATAAGAGTGGGGACTCTAAAACAAGTAAGCTTCTACAATACTAGGTCAACTAATCCCCATGTCAGCCCAAGGGCAATAAAGATGCAGGCAGCAAAGGCAGTACGGAAAAGATGAAACAGCTGAATAGCATAGCTTAGCCACGAACAATACAGAGAGGAGTGCAAGTTAATACCTTCCCAGTAAATAAATTGTGTTCCAGTAAGAACACAAAGGGGAGGGTGATCGATAGCTTCATGAAGGAGACAGAACTAGGACTAGTGACTATTGTTACACAGATATATGCTTAACTTTTTTCAAATGCACTGAATGGTCAGCGCATGTATCTACCCTAGCAAAGACATCTATAATCCTGAACAATACACTGTACAAAAAAAAAAAAAGTGGTCCATATCAGGGAAAAACTTCTGTGTTTTTTCTTGGGGGTGTCCCAGATGCCTGAAGATCTGCAGCAACTCGACAAAGTGCCAGGAAACAGACTAATAGGAAACAATTTTATATTGGCTCAACAGAGAGTTGGAAGTTCTGACGATTTTCCCCCTTCTCCAAAACCACAGCTCTGCAGAAGCTTTGTGACAAGCAATAGTGAAAATGAGCTAAAGAAGACCAGAGAATGATGTTCCATCAGTAAATATATTCATCTCTGCATTTTCACATTCCTCTCAATCAAGGAAGAGTAAAGTCTCACTTAGTCTTTCAAGCAGGAGATTTAGTTTCAAACACCACTAAAAACTCAAAGTGAAAACGTTATTTAAGATTTTTAATGTGGAGAAAAATCTTCTGAGGGAGAGGAACACAAATCTGATTTTCTAATGGTTCAGAAGTAATAAGAAAATGTTTTCTTGGTGACTCTCTTGGTGAGTCTCTTAAATTAATTAACAATGGGAGCAAAAATTCCAGGTTCAATTAACCTGAGTAATTAACAGTATCTCTGTGACAAATAATTTTCCTTTCTCCCCATCAAAGTGGAGATTAAAGTTTACAGCATATTATAACCTAGCTATATCGTATTACTTAGCAACTTATACAGGCTACACGGGACAGAATCAATTCTACTTTGAGGTCTTTGAAAAAAAAAAAAATAGAGGCAAATAAACAAAAAGAAACAAAATTACTCTTACCATGAAAGAGGCCAATCCCAAGGCTGTTGCTTCACAGAATGTTCTCTTCCTTAAGCTATCTTAGCAGGACTTTCAGTAACATTCCTGACCACCTAGCCTAATACTACGCATTTAATTGCACAAGTTCTGTAAATGACAAAGAACACAGATTTTTGTCAAGAACTCATATGAAATACAAACAAAACGTCAGCTGCAGAACACCTAGGTGAATTACATATATATATATTTATAAACACACATCTCCTATACAGTCAGGTTAACAATTTATTTCTGTAATTCTGTAAGCCAGCCAAAGAAGTTAATGAAATCTGTTCTCATAATTCTTTCACTTTCATTCTCTGATCTCCTTTTGGGCTAAACTGCACAGCATGTACTTGCACAATACTTCTCAGGCCCTTCTCTCTGTGCCTCATTCCATCCAGCACAGTACAAAGAATTTGGAAGCAATAACCCTCCTTACAAATTCAAAACAAACTAGACAAGTGAAAAATAGACCTGCCCCAAAATTCAATTATTTAAAACAATTCGATATGCATAAATTTCAGTATATTTCACAGAAACTAAAAACCCCTTTCCTATTCTGTTCAATGTGACAAAATCCTATCCTCTTAACAGAAACTGACACCTTCAAAAACAAAGCCCTTGAGTTACAGTAAAGGGCTATCTGAAATCCCATAGCTAACATTGATCATCAAGGTAAAGAAACTGATGGAATTTCTAGGCCTGCGTTAGACACAGGACACTAACTTTTAAATTTGAAACAGTTTCAGTAAAATAATGGAAAGTGCAGAAAAATGCATATTCCTGTACATGCAAGAAAAATGTTTGAAATATCATATTTTCTCTCTCTATAGACATGCATTCTTTCACATATTATCATTATAGGAATCCAACCTATGCCCCTTTACCAGTGTAACACGATCATACAGTATAATTAGTGTTTCAATAGTGCCATGGATTTGGACCAGATCCATAATGTAAACATTAGCCAAATATAGTACATCCTAGTGCCCAGTGCTCACATAATCTTGTGACTTAAGACACTCACTTGGTATGCTTTCTTTTCTGGGGGCAGAGTTAAGGCTGCTGTGCGAATTTTAAATTTAAAATTTAATTTAAATTTAAAATTTAATTTAAAATTTAAAACATTTTAAATTTCACAGTGAATCATGTATTAATTTTCACAGTATTAAATTTTGAAGAGGTCAAGATAAAAAAAGATCACAGCACTGCAATCATAACATGTGGCAGTAAGGAAACTCCTAGGCCAAAAATCAACCATTTCAATATTCCTCAGCTATATTTCCACTGGTGTCCTCCCTCACCCAGGAATACAGTCCAGCTTAACTAGGACATGGGAATTAACAGAGCAACATTCAGATCATGACAGACATGCACAACTACTAAACCAAACAATCATTACTAGATGTTAACACACAGCAGTCTTACAGAAAAGACACTTTATGCCTAAACTAATGCTTTTTATAGATGGCTTAAATGCTACACCATGACATTTCATAGATTCTTTAATTGATAGACTGCAGCATTCTGCCTTATACAAATGTTACCTGTATGAATACTTAACACCATCCAGCTATATCTGTGCTGCCTTGTAAGAGAAAGTTCCAGAGGCTATTTGTGTCCTATAAAAAAGTACAGATTTTAAACTAGTTGTGCACCTCTTAATACATATTGCTTTTTTTTTTTTTCCCCAAAAACATACGGAACCCTCAAGTTAGATTTTCCATAGTAGCTGGACAACAAAAATACTGCTTTGATGCTGAAAAATCCCATATCTTCTGTTCTCCCTTACATAAACAATTTTAGGATCAATGCCATACTCCTAAGACTGTGTCACTAGCCATTGTGTGTCATCACCTGCAATGACAATTTACACAAGAATAAAAGCGAGCTTCAACATTTTTTTTTCTTAGCCTCATCTAATACATTCTTCACCTTTTCCAAGCTGCCCAAAGGAAATTCTTTCCTTTCACAGACCATAATCTCTCATCATTCATCCCCAAACGTACAATAGCACACGTTCCTTGCCTACAGTTGTTTTTACAAGTTTAATATAAGCATCAGAAAAGCATTTGGCAAGTCAAGTTCTTGGCAAGTCAAGACTATTATCCTTCAGCTGGACCCACTGCTGGGACTCCCTGTAGCATTCAATGTGGAACATATGACATTACAAAACATGTGACTAAAAAAAGCCTCTCCTTTCTCTCTCCCTTCCTTTCACAGAAGGTCCAGAAGCTGGTTCCTCTCTATCAGAAACAGTCAAATACTGCATAGTCCAACCACTTGCCAGGCAAAGCTATGTTCCCAAAGAAGAATACAAAAACACGAAGAAGTAGCTCTGCAGCTCATCCATAGGACAGCAAACATAAGGCTAACAGACTGTTTTTCCAAGCTGATTTGTAAGTGTACACTTGCATAAAACAACATAATTAATGAAAGAGTTAACGAAAGTGGACCATAGACTTAATATTTTGTACCAGGCCAATAGCACGGTCTTCCCTGATTGCTTTCCCTCCAAATGTCAGATACAGGTTAGAAAGCAGACGAAGAACAATGTTAGCGATCAATTAGAACTACTGTACTCTCCAGTTATATTTGCTTTGCTACTTGGCAGCACTTCAATGCATGAGCATTGCATTGCAACCATTTTACTCTGAACTCTCTCATCTTTTGTGCCAAGAAATTAACAGATTACAACAAGGTTTCATAAGGGCTCAGTCTTAGTTAAATTCATCTCCCTTTAACGTTAATGGAAGCAGCATTAAAGATTAGATTAACTTACTGCGAGTATCCTTCACAGAGATCTTTCCTACTTGAGGTAACTGGATGTATGCCAAAATAAAAGTTCCAGAGCAAATCTAGAGAGGTGAAGTGAACCTCTTTGCCTTTTGGACTAAACTCAAATCAAAAACAATTTCTTCAAGAGGACAGAAATAAGGGCTTGAGGGGAAAAAAAAGAAATAGAAGTTATGTCAAATCCCACCTCACTGTGAAAAAAAATGAACAAGTCTAAACACTGTCTCTAGATCATAATACACTGACTCCACGCAGATATGAATTTAAATATTGACAACAGGTAAATTATTAAAACAGACTAACAGAAACTGAAGGAAAAACAGAAATTCGAGGAAAGGTAAACATAAATATGTGTGCCAAATTAAATCAGAATCACAGAATCACACAGAATCACAGAATCACCCGGGTTGGAAGGGACCTCAAGGATCATGTAGTTCCAACCCCCCTGCCTAGCAGGGCCACCAAACACACACATTCAGATCAGGTTGCCCAGGACCCCGTCCAACCTGGCCTTAAACACATCCAAGGACGGGGCATCCACAACCTCCCTGGGCAGCCCGTTCCAGGGCCTAACCACTCTCCTTGTATAGAACTTCCCCCTAACATCCAACCTAAATCTTCCCTCCTTCAACTTCGATCCATTTCCCCTAGTCCTGCTGTTGTCAGCCCTTTTGAAGAGTTTACTCCCCTCGTGGGTGTAGGTTCCCTTCAGGTATTGATAGGCTGCAATGAGGTCACCCCGCAGCCTTCTCTTCTCCAGGCTGAACAAGCCCAACTCCCTCAGCCTGTCCTCATAGGGGAGGTGCTCCAGCCCCCTGATCATCTTAGTCGCCCTCCTCTGGACCCTTTCCAAAATCTCAATGTCTTTCTTGTACTGAGGGCTCCACACCTGGACACAGTACTCCAGATGGGGCCTCACAAGAGCCGAGTAGAGAGGGACAATCACCTCCCTCTCCCTGCTGACCACCCCTCTCCTGATGGAGCCCAGGATCCCATTTGCCTTTCGAGCTGCCAGAGCGCACTGCTGGCTCATGTTCAGTCTCTCGTCCTTCAGGACCCCCAGGTCCTTCTCTGCCGAGCTGCTCTCAAGGACCACTCCTCCCAGCCTGTACGGGTGCCTGGGGTTCTTCCGGCCCAAATGCAAAACCTTGCACTTTGCCGTGTTGAACCTCATTAGGTTCACCCGAGCCCAGCCCTCCAGCCTGTCGAGGTCCCTCTGACTGGCATCCCTTCCTTCCACCTTATCAACTGCACCACTCAGCTTGGTGTCGTCAGCAAACTTGCTGAGGGTGCACTCAATTCCCTCATCGATGTCATTAATAAAGATGTTAAAGAGCACCGGTCCCAAGACAGACCCTTGGGGGACACCACTTGTTACCGGCCTCCACCTGGACATAGAGCCATTGACCACCACCCTCTGTCTGCGGCCTTTCAACCAATTGCTTATCCATCGGGTCGTCCACCCATCAAATCCACTTCCCTCCAATTTGGAGATGAGGATGTGGTGGGGGACCATGTCAAAGGCCTTGCTCAGGTCCAGGTAAATGACATCAGTCGCCTTCCCTTCGTCCACCAATGCCGTCACTCCATCATAGAAGGCCACAAGATTAGTTAGGCATGACCTTCCTTTGGTGAAGCCGTGCTGGCTGTCTCGGATCACATGCTCATTCTTTATGTGATCGAGCATGTTGTCCAGGAGGATCTGTTCCATGATCTTCCCAGGCACGGAGGTGAGACTCACTGGCCTGTAGTTCCCCAGGTCCTCCCTGCTCCCCTTCTTGTATATGGGAGTGACGTGACCCTTCTTCCAGTCATCCGGGACCTCACCTGACAGCCACGACTTCTCAAATATGATGGAGAGCGGCTCGGCTCACTACTAGTTTAATCCTTCCTTTTGTATTTAGACATGCTATCACCACCAAGACACCTGACTAAACGCTTACAGCAACAAGAACTGATTAACCAAGACCTCTCCTGCTGAACTCTTCTCCATTAGTCCCACTTTCTGATTGGTCTCATTATTGTTTCTAGTGACTACTGCTATAACAACAACAAAAAAAAAATAACATAAAAACAAACAACGAAAGACTCAGTGTTCATGGTACTTTCAAGACTAAATTGCACCACACCAGCACTGGGAGGGTGCTACAGAAACAGCAAACCAGCCAGCATGCGACGAGGACTTCCACCAAACATGTGGAAAAGAATTACAGAACAGTAACATTTCCAGTGTTCAAAAGCCTCATACAAACTACTGCAACTATATACAAAAAAAAAGAGAGATTGGTTATTAACAAATATTCACAAAACTTGACCAACATAAATGTTTGAATTATACTACACTTGGTTGTAAATGAATGCTTTCCTTCAATACGCATCACTGTATCATGTACAGTAGCTAATGGAATTCCCCAGTACTGGTCTCATTTAACACTGTCATCGATGGCCTGGATGAAGGTCCTCAGCAAGTTTGCTAATGAACTCTAGAAGGAGTGGCTGACACACCAGAAGGCTGAGCTACCATTCAGCAAGACCTCGATAGACTGCAAAGTTGGGTGGATAATAATCTGATAAGGTTCAATAAGAGCAAGTATAGAGTCTTACACCTGAGGGGGAATAATCACACACATCAGTATAGATTAGGAAGTGACTTGCTGGAGAGTAGCTTTGCAGAGAAGAAACTGGGGGTCCTGCTGGACAAGAGATTGACCATGAACCTGCAGTGCCCCTGTGGACAAAAAGGCCAGTGGTATTCTGGGGTGCATCAAGTGTGGCCAGCAGGTCAAGGGAAGTTGATCCTTCCCCTCTACTCTCCCCTGGGAAGCCCACATCTAAAGTACTGTGTCCAGTTCTGGACTCCCCAGTTCAAGGAAGACTGGCAACTTCTAGACTCCAGCAGAGAGCTAGAAAGATGATTACAGGCCTGGAGCATCTCCCTCTTGAGGAAAGGCTGAGACCTGGGACTGGAGATCTTACCAATGTTTACAAAAAATCAAAAAAAATCTTACAAAAAAATCTAAAGAGCAAGTGCCAACCGGATGGGGCCAGACTCTTTTCAGTGGTGCTCAGTGACACAACAAGGGGCAACCAGCACAAATTGGAACTCAGACAGTTCCATATCAACATGACAAATGACTTCTTTGATGGCAACAAAGCACTGGAACAGGCTACCCAGAGAGGTTGTGGAGCCTCCTGCCTGGACACCTTTCTGTGGAACTCACTGTAGGGAACTAAAGAACCTAGTTTAGCAGGTAGTTTCCACTTGATGATCTCCAGAGATCCCTTCCAGCCCCCAAGATTCTTCTGTGTTGTTTTCAATCCTTCATAACTTCAGCTGCACTTTCTTTACACAGAGCAAAGCAATAACCTTCATTCACAGGAGGCTACATTCTTAACATAAAATGCACAGCAAAGGTGATTTGGGGATAAGTACACATCAAACTTTGCAAAATCAAGTTAGCTGAACACTGTTGGTAGAACTTCCTTTCACTGAACTGCAAATGGAGTTGTGTGGGGATAAAAAAAACAAACCAGTAGACAAGACAAAAGAGAAAACTACATTTGCAGAAAACATATTGAAATCAGCAAATTTAGCAATTAGCAACTTTAGAAATCAGGAAATCCAAGTAGAAAATCTCCTTGTCCATGCTTAACATGAGTTCCCACATATAGCTGCAATCACTATAGAAAACATCACCATAGTGCCATAAGCACTCATGGAGACAAACATGCACTACTGAACTGCAAAAGACTGGGCGGCTGTGTTAGTATCAGACTATCCAAGGCTGCCCCTCCATCTTTGTCCTTCTGCAGCCATATTAATTTAGAAATTAGTAATAACTACATAGTGGTTACACAGTGCAACCCCTGAGTACAGATAAAATTATACCAATTACATTATTTTTCCTATGAGTTCTTCCCCATAGTCTCCCAAACTCAGGATTCCTTCAACTTCAAGCTCTGCCTCCTTCAATTCTTCAAGTCAAATGACTTCAATTAGGAGTAAAATTGCTAGACCCCAGAAAACCAAAATACAGAAAGCCTATGGAGCCCTTTACTCTCTAGGATTTGATCTCAGTTTCCTAGTACGAAGTCACAAGCTTTTATGCTAAGGCTCCTTCAAACCTGCTTGGTATAACATATTTTTTCTTCTGTTCCTCCTTGTTCAGTTTACCACCTCATCCTTCCTCCCCTTTAGCCTACTGACTTCTCCCTTCTCCCCCTCGAGTTCCTTCTCAAGTCTAGCCCAGCCACCTCCACAGACATACCACATAAAGAAGAGCTCTCGAGGTACTCTCTCTGCAGCTCTCATGGTTCTATGAATGGGTGAGGTTGACATAGTTCATCATACCTTATTATGAGAATATATACACCAGTCTAAGCAGTCATAAATCAGCGAAGTCTATACTCAGAAGACAGTCCTATTTTAACAAGATCACTTTAACCAATAACACTTAGTTCCCACAGTTCAGCTGATTACTAGAGACATGCAGTGACTCCAAACTCAGAAATACAATCACCTTTTTACTAGTTAATGCAGTTTGCTTCCCTTTTTTTAGATTTATAATAGAGTTTATGGAAATAAACACAATAGCTATTAGTCACTCCCATCTTCAGAAATATCAGGCATTAGAACAGCATGACAGAGTTTGCATTATAACAGAGAATTTGGACAGCAACAGGAAGAACTTTCAAAAGAGCATAAGAAAAAAAAAATTATGTTGTACATTTTGAGCATTTTGAAACTAAGATCAGTCTTTAATGTTATCACTTCAGTGTTATCACAGATAAGAGAATTCATGCTGGAACGAACCTGAAGTCACATATTCAAACTGCTGTTCAATACAGGATCAGCTATGAGGCATAACAAAATGATCATGATATCTTAAACAACATTGACGCTCACAATCAACCCTCTACTTTTCTCAAGAGAGATTAACAGGAATGCCCATCTCTCCACTCAGAAGGTTGAAAAGATCACTAAGATCATTTAATCCAACATTGATCCATGCCTCTGACCACTCAGCACAACATCTACCTTTTCTTGAAAAGCTCCAGGGACAGTGACTCAACTGCCTCCCTGGGATCCTGTTCCAACACCTCACAACTCTTTCTGAGAAGAAATTTTTCCTAATATCCAACCTGAACATTCTTTCCAGAGGCAACCTACATTACCTCTAGTTATCTCATTACCGCTAGTTATCTGGGAAGTCAACCCCCACCACACTACATCCTCCTTTCATGTAGCTATAGAGAGCAACAGGGTCTCCCCTGAGTCTCCTTTTCTCCAGACTAAGCAATCTCAGATCCCTCAGCCACTCTTCATAAGACTTCTGTTCCAGAACCTTCACCAGTTTTGTTGCCCTTTTTTGGACATGTTCCAGAGCCTCAATGTCCTTGTAGTGAGGGGCCCAAAACTCAACACAGCATTCAAGGGGCAGCCTCATCAGTGCAGAGTACAGAGCAGTGTTCACCTCTCTAGCCCTGGCGACTACCCTATTTCTTTTACAAGCCAGGATACCGTTGCCTTTCTTGACCATCTGGGCATACTGCTGTCTCAGGTTCAGCCAGTTGTCAACTAACAACCCCAGATCCTTTTCCTCCATGCAACCACTCTGCCCAAAGCCTGTAGCAGTGCGTCAGTTACATTTTTGTAACTGACATGTGGGACCCAGTGCTTGGTCTTGCTAGAGCTCATAAAATCTTCCAACTCAGGGATCTCAGAACCCTGAGGATAACAGACCTGACTATTAAAGACAGAAAAAAAGAAGGCATTGAGAAGCATTGAGAAGCTCAGCCTTTCCCTCATTCTCGGTGACAACATTTCCAATTGCATCTAATAAAGGCAAGAGATTCTCCTTGGCTCTTCTATTGCTATTAATTAAAAATGCTTTACAAATATATTATCTTTAACAATAGTGTCCAGACTATGTTCTTGTTGGGCTTTTGCCTTTCTAATTTCTCCTCTGCATACCCTCACAACATCCTTGTACTTTTCTCAAGTTGCTTGATCCTTTTCCCAAAGATAATGAACTCTCTTTTTTGCCCTACAGTCTTAGCAAAAGCTCCCTAATAGCCAGGCCAGTCTTCTATCCTCACAGCTCATCTTCTGGCACAGGAAGACAGCCTGTTCCCGAACCTTTAAGATTTCTTTCTTGAGCAGTGTCTTGCACTTCTGGACTGACTCCTTTGACCTTCAGGACTATTAAGGGATTCACCCAACCGACATCCTAAACAGTCCAAAGTCCACTCTCTAGAAGTCCGGAGTAGCAGTTTTGCTGACCTCCCTCCTGACTTAATAGCTTTTAAAGAGCACTAGAGAGGGAACAAGTTGCAGAAATCTTTCTCCCAGGTCTCTAACTTGTCCTAATCAAAATGAACAGCAGAGGTTGGCTTCAACCAACATCTTGAGTTCAATGTAAAATGTTCAAAAAGCCCACTCCTCCTCTCTATGTCACTTTAGTTTCTACAATCTGAATAGGAGCAGCTTTGTTTTTATTTCATCCTTAGTGTAACAAAAAAATTCTTCCAGTTCTACAACAGTAAACTCATCATTTTGATATTATGACTTCTTGCCAAACCTCTCTGAAGTCTTAATTTATTATGCACGGTTGATGTCCAAAAACTACCCAGGTGTATGGTAAAACTTCATGATAGAATTCACTTTCCAGTAACATAACAAGTTTATGAAACACATCAGCCTCACTACATGGAGAGCGTACCAACAACTGTTCTGTACAGCATACAAGTGGAAATGATAAGGGAAACCAAGCAAAGACAGAACCTGCAGCGTTTTAAGATACCACAGCAAAAAAAGAGAGACATATTTTCCATCCTCATTGATTATAGTCCAAGCCATTCTAATCTAAAATCTTGGAAAACTGCAATCTATAGCTTTTCATCAGTCTCAGCACCACAAGAAAAAACATAAAACTCATAACCCTCAGTACTGCTCTGAGCGCATAGTTTGCTTGCCTCTGCTCCTGAGACATCCTGTCTCTCAGATCCAAACATAACATGAAACGCATAACCTGAAATGCATATATTACATATGTATACATATATAATACATCTATATATAAAACAAGTGATGCACAAACAATTCTTCACCACTCGCTGATTGATGCCCAGCTAGTTGCCGAGTAGTGGTAAGCCAAATGATGAACTCCCCTCACTCTCAAACATTCCTTCCACGTGATCTTACATGATACTGAATATTCCTTTGGACAGTTTGGACAGAAATACAGTATCATCCCAGACAAAATTAAAAACCGGGAAAACATAACTTTGAAGCATA